>NC_068450.1:60076107-60176107 GCF_023373465.1 Oncorhynchus keta
CTATTTATGGGTAGTGATGTAATATTGTATTCTATTTATGGGTAATTATGGTAATAGGTAATAATGTAATATTGTATTCTATTTATGGTAGTGATGTAATATTGTATTCTATTTATGGGTAATAATGTAATATTATATTATATTTATGGTAGTGATGTCATATTGTATTCTATTTATGGACATGTATTTGCCATTTCACAGTTGAAGGAGGTGTTAAGGGCAAAGCTGGACAAGGCTGAACCAGAGGTGAAAAGGAGCTCAGGCATCATCTCAGACTACAAACAGGTACAACACACACACACACACGCGCACACACACACACACACACACACGCACGCACGCACGCACGCACGCACGCACGCACGCACGCACGCACGCACGCACGCACGCGCACACACACACACACACACACACCTAATGCTATATTGCTTCCTCTTTCTGTCAGATCTGTTCCCAGCTGACCAGTCGGGTGGAGAGGCAGCAGGCGGCCCACAGAGAGGACCTGGACAAACTCAGGGTGAGGATGTATATGGAACTGTCTGATGATGTCACAGTTTGACAATCACACAGTTTGATGATATAATTTGTTCTAAATGGAAATCACCCCTCCCTCTACAGTGGGGCCAAAAAGTATTTAGTCAGCCACCAATTGTGCAAGTTCTCACACTTAAAAAGATGAGAGAGGCCTGTAATTTTCATCATAGGTACACTTCAACTATAGACGAAATGAGAAAAAAAATAATCTGAAAATCACATTGTAGGATTTTTAAATGTTTTTTTCCCCCCCCTTTTTCTCCCCAATTTCGTGGTATCAACTTGTTTTTTAGTAGCTACTATCTTGTCTCATCGCTACAACTCCCGTACGGGCTCGGGTGAGACGAAGGTTGAAAGTCATGCGTCCTCCGACACACAACCCAACCAAGCCGCACTGCTTCTTAACACAGCGCCCTACAACCCGGAAGCCAGCCGCACCAATGAGTCAGAGGAAACATTGTGCACCTGGCAACCTTGGTTAGCGTGCACTGCGTCCAGCCCGCCACAGGAGTCGCTGGTGGGCAATGAGACAAGGATATCCCTACCGGCCAAACCCTCCCTAACCCGGACAACGCGAGGCAATACTTATTTTCCACCATAATTTGCAAATAAATATATTAAAAATCCTACAATGTGATTTTCAGGATTTTTGTCTTCTCATTTTGTCTGTCATAGTTGAAGTGTACCTATGATGAAAATTACAGGCCTCTCTCATCTTTTTAAGTGGGAGAACTTGCACAATTGGTGGCTGACTAAATACTTTTTTGTCCCACTGTACATGTTCATAATAAAACACTTTTGAACTCTCTCATCAAACCCCTCCCACCCCTCTCCTCCCTCTCTCAGAATGCTGTCCTGGCGTGTTCTCGCTGCCGACAGGCTCTAGATTCTCCTGTTATGGAAGGCTTCGGTTCCACAGCCCCGTACCAGAGAAGTATCAGCACCAGAGAACCAGGCCAGCAGAGAGACCAGGAAACAGAACCAGACCAGCAGACGACTGGTACCAGGGAACAAGACCAGGAGAAGGTGTGTCTGAGTGGCCAGATCACAGAGCTGGAGAAAGAGCTGGCCCAGACTAAACTACAGATGGTGGAGGCCAAATGCAAGATCCAGGTCAGCTCAGAGCACACTACACACTTCATAATGCACACTACACACTTCATAATGCACACTACACACTTCATAGTGTACACTACACACTTCATAATGCACACTACACACTTTTTTGTGGACAGTACACACTCCATAGTGACATATGATGTGTTGTGTTGTCCCCTGTTTAGGAGCTGGAACACCAGAAGGGGGTGCTGCAACGTGATCTCCAGACAGCTAGGAACAGCTGGCTCAGTAGGACTGTGAGCTCCATACGGTCAGCCAGAGGGGGTCAGCAGAGCAGCAGCCTACCCAGTGGGAGAGCCTCAGCAATGGGGCGTTCTCTCCATGGCCTCCCCCTCTCAGCCTGGAGCTCCAGGTGACTGTCATGGGCCCCCAGGAAGGACCGGGGGGAGACGTCTGACAGAGAGATGGAAGGGAGGGGGAGAGACAACAAGAGGACATACTGAGAGTATAGATAATATGTATTGGAATGATTAGACATGTCTATTGGTGACTGTTTGTTTCTGCATTCTAGTCCCTATTTTGGTTTTATTTGTTATTGTCATTTTTTATTTTCAATATTTTATTATTGATACAGGAATTGTATGTTTTATGTATTGCTTTGGCTGCATTGTGTTGTCCCTAAAGCGTGTGAATAACTGAATCCAATGATCAAACCATACATCCCAATGCTAACACTCCTTTCTGCATGCACACACACAGACACCACTCTTTAAACAAAACTCCAAACTGGTATTACTTGTATGGCACCCAGTCCTTCATTCAAAACCTTTCATTGTGCATTCATTTTTTGATTTGATTTGTTACTTACAGTACATCTCTGATCTTGTCAATATCAGATTTTCTTTTTAACTTACAGTGAAGTAAAATCAATAGTCATCATTGTAGTACATTCAAGTATATATCCATACTTTTTATGTTTCTACATTTACAGACATTTTCATTAAGTAGTTCTCATAATCTGTAGCAGACAAACCAGTTCACATGTAAAGTCAGCCAGGTCACCCGGGATACAAGTCAGTATTCGACGTCCATCCTTATCTGAGGATGTCTGGAGATGATGTGGAAATCGGCCACGAGGAGCAACGCTGTTGCCTTCAAGTAGGTTGTGATTTTCATAAGCATCTGCCTCTGATTCCAAATTTTGGAAGTTTGAATCCAGCGATAGAAAGTTGTTTTTGAGCCCATCCCAAACCTTAACCCTTACCTTAACCATTTGGAGTTAATGTCTAAACTTAACCTTAAACATTTAGAAATTTGCCATTTGCAACAACTTCGAAATTTGAAGTTTGAGAAACATGGATGAACGTGTAATTATGACGTGAGACTGTGAGAGCTAGTTGTGTAATGTATAGGTTTACCAAACATATAAGTGATCGTCAATTTAGAGCAGTCTGATTAAGTAATAGTTAATGGTCTTTTAACAAAACAGAAGAGAAACATATCAAAAGTGAGCATCGTATTGTGCATGGCAGTTATGTTATGTGAACATGTATTTCCAGATGAAACACTGATTCAGTTTGGTGAAAATGTGACTGTATGATTTTGATTGTGAAATACTTAGTCAATTGAAAATGTGCTTAAAGTTTTGAAACAACTGCCTTTTTGGTGATCTGTTTTGAGTTTTGTACTAAGAGTAGTGAAAAGGTACCACATAGCCTACTTGTTCAAATTGAACTGAAGCGATACAAAAAAACTGTAAATCAAGGACTTTATTAATCACATTGAATTTCTTTGTACTTAGTCAAAATAGACGAGACAGCAGAGAGGACATATGAAGGGAACAAGTTGGGTAGTGTCTTAAATGACACCCTATTCCCTATAAAGTGCAATACTTTTGACAGAAGCAACATAGGACTGACAAATAGGACTCGGGACAAAATAGTGCATTATAGGGAATAGATTGGTATGTGAGATACCACCTTTATGTTAGACATCAAACCCTCCATTACACACCAGGGTCCCGTTCAGGACAGGAGAGGGCAACATACTGAAAGTAAAGCTGATATGATTCCTATTTACTTTACATGTCAGATAGAGACATGTCTGTTCAACATACAATATTTCTGTCTGAACGTTCCACATCTGAATGTGATCCACAGAATGAGGAAACAGCTTCTGTTCTCTCTCTCTCCTATTTCTCTCTGCTCCCCTACCTACACTGTTTATCATTTTCTCTTCTTCTCTTCTTACAAACACTTGAGGACGTAGAAGTTGCAGGTCGTCCCACGCGGACATCCGCACAGCGTTCCGACACGCGCACCCTTGCGAACAGCGCACTGCTCGCCAGCGTCACACTGGAAACAAACCGTTTGTTTATTAATTGAATTATGATGATGGTGGCATCTGTCTCCAGACTATGGGATTCTGAAACATCTACACCGGTTTCCCAGAACCAGATTAATCCTAGCAACGCCTAAATTATATGTTTTTTTAAACACGGTCAATTGAGAACCTTTATCGAAAGTCCCGTTTTAACAATTTGAAACGCAATATACGACTAGACTCAATTAATAAGTCAAATGCATGATACAGACAGGCAAACTACTTAAAAACGGTTGACAATAGGACTTTAACCACTTTAAAATGGTTGATCAGGTCTACTCTTACCGACGGCAGCCAGCCGAGCTTCTTTTCTGATAACGGCATCTGTTTGTTCTTCAGTTTCTCCAGAACTTCTTGCAAAGCTTCAATCTATACGACAGAGAAAAACAAAAATGATAGACTTCTATAGATGAAAACAATTACAAAGAGAGGGATGAATCGACTAAACTAACACATTGACAAACCAAACAACTTCACAAACATAAAACAATTTAAACTTACCAGATCCTTCTCTTCTTGTGATTTGTGGGGGAACTCTAGAGCGCGAGTCTCAAACTCCAACGAGGTGTCGCCGTCAGCGAGACAGAGACATGCGCAGCAGGAGGCGGCGAGGAAAAGCAGTAGAATGCTGGCCATGGTGCTGAAACAACCAGAAGGGATGGAGATACAGCGGGGCCTCTGCAGGTGGTTAGCAGGGGCTTGGTGAACACTGGGCCGGTGAAGTGGGCTATGATTCGGGGTGATAGACGCTATGGCTTGATTTTATAGCGTTTGCTGACGTCATACAGCTACTGTAATATGTATGACCACTGACATGAGCGGAGCGACAGAGGTAACCACTGACCGGAGAGGGTCATACGCACGCACTTACACGCCAGAGGATGTTGTGATGGAGAGGCGTTGTCTGATAGAACACCTCTGTTCACCTCTTTCCAATAATCCCAGGTCACAGCCCCTGGCTGTTGAGACCAATCTTTAATCAGCAACCAATTTCCTCTTGGGTGTGTGTGTGTCTGCCTAACCTCTCATTTGCTCATTTGGTCCAGGAGAACTGTGTACACAGTGAGCAGGCCTGAGACTCTACATCACAGGCTAATCTCACCAACCCACCTCTCGCTATCTCACACACACAAACGCATGCACACGCACAATACTATTTCCAAGCAAGAATTCTGCTTAGGAGTGGTTTTTGTGGAGAGGGGGAAACTGAAAACCAGCTTTTATTGGCTGAGAGGTTTGGAACTCTTTGTCTATTCATCAATTTACTGCATTGTGATGTCACCATGGAAAGGTGAAACCCAGTCCCATGCAAACCTGCTGATTAGAAGATCCTGTGTAGATTATATTTTCAACCAGCAACTATCAGGAAATAACACTGATTTGACAAAATCACACTTTTAGAGTGTTCGTTTCATCACCTGTTGTTGTACAATACAGGAGTGCAACTTTGGTTTTAGAAGTGGGGGAACATAATAATAATAATGATATATATTTTTTTTTATCCAGTCAGACAAACACTCCAAACAGCCTACCCGACCGCTCAGAGGCGTCCGCACGGCCGTAAAGCACACCGTTACCTAATTTTGTATCACATTCCAATTCTAAAACTGGGGGGGACAAAAACGCAATTTCAGAATGTGGGCGGGACATGTCCTCCCCATCCCCAGTGAAAGTTGCACCCCTAGTACAAAATTATATAAAACACAGAAAAAACAGAATGTTGACTGCATTGGGCCTTTAAAGTGAACATATTGATCCAGTGCAACCCTGCTGAACCTGAAGTAGTCAACACTAGAAAATAAAGATTAGTCAGATATGAAGACGGCTGTGTGTGAGCATGTCTACTTGTGTGTGTGTGTGTGTGTGTGTGTGTGTGTGTGTGTGTGTGTGTGTGTGTGTGTGTGTGTGTGTGTGTGTGTGTGTGTGTGTGTGTGTGTGTGTGTGTGTGTGTGTGTGTGTGTGTGTGTGTGTGTGTGTGTGTGTGTGTGTGTTCTATGTGTCTGAACAGGATGCTTTTCAGATATCAGTGCCTGTTAATATCATTGGAACAAATCTAATATTTACAACAATATTTGGACAAAACACTTGAAACTATTTTCTTGTTGTAACAACTGCTTATAGGTCTCTTTTTGTCCATTTAAAATATCCTTTACGTGAGAGATATCACTGGCACTGTCCTCAATGGTACTCCCACCGGCTTTGGTCTTTGTCATGGTAGCTAGCTACGTATGTTAGGCTGTTACTCCTCGCAGTTCTTTTTAGGGTTGTTGTCCTGTTGCGTCACCGAACTTCTGTTGAGCTTCAATTGGCGGACAAATAGCCTTACATTCTCCTGCAAAATGTCTTGACCAACTTGGGAATCCATTTCTCCGTCGATGATAGCAAGCTGTCCAGGCCCTGAGGCAGCAAAGCAGCCTCAAACCATGATGCTCCCTCCACCATACTTTACAGTGGGGATGAGGTTTTGATGTTGGTGTGCTGTGCCTTTTTTTCTCCACACATAGTGTTGTGTGTTCCTTCCAAACAACACAAACAAAGTTTCATCTGTCCACAGAATATTTTGCCAGTAGCGCTGTGGAACATCCAGGTGCTCTTTTGCGAACTTCAGACATGCGGCAATGTTTTTTTTTGACAGCAGTGGCTTCTTCCGTGGTGTCCTCCCATGAACACCATTCTTGTTTAGTGTTTTACGTATTGTAGACTCGCCAAAAGAGATGTTAGCATCTTCCAGAGATTTCTGTAAGTCTTTAGCTGACACTCTAGGATTCTTCTTAACTTCATTGAGCATTCTGCACTGTGCTCTTGCTGTCATCTTTGCAGGACGGCCACTCCTAGGGAAAGTAACAACAGCGCTGAAATGTCTCAATTTATAGACAATTTGTCTTACCGTGGACTGACTTTTAGAGATACTTTTGTAACCCTTCCCAGCTTCATGCAAGGCAACAATTCTTAATCTTAGGACATCTGAGATCTATTTTGTTTCGAGGAATGGTTCACTTCAGGCAATGCTTATTGTGAATAGCAACCTTACATTTTGTGAGTGTTTTTTATGAGGCAGGGCAGCTCTAACCAAATTCTCCAATCTCATCTAATTGATTGGACTATAGGTTAGTTGACTCCTGACTCCAATTAGCTTTTGGAGAAGACATTAGCCTAGGGGTTCACATACTTTTCCCAAACTACACCGTGAATGTTTAAATGATGTATTCAATATAGACAACAAAAATACAATCATTTGTGTGTTATTAGTTTAAGCACACTGAGTTTGTCTATTGTTGTGACTTAAATGAAGATCAGATCACATTTTATGTCAAATTTATCAGACATCCAGGTAATTCCAGAGGGTTCACATACTTTTTCTTGCCACTGAATTTAGAATTCAAGTCACACTTAACCAGCATGGCTACCAAAGCATTCTGCAGTGATACGCCATCCCATCTGGTTTGCGCCTTCCTGTGACATCGGGTGGTGTAGTTGTCCTGGAGGGCAGGTTGTTTGTCCCCGGTGATGCGTTGTGTAGACCTCACTACGCTCTGGAGAGCCTTACAGTTGTGGGCAGAGCAGTTGCCATACCAGGTGGTGATACAGCCCGACAGGATGCTCTCGAGTGTTTTTGGTGACAAGCCAAATTTCTTCAGCCTCCTGAGGTTGAAGAGGCGCTGCTGCGCCTTCTTCACCACGCTGTTTGTGTGGGTGTCTGTGATGTGTACGCCGAGGAACTTAAAACTTACTACCCTCTCCACTACTGTCCCATCGATGTGGATAGGGGGGGGGGGTGCTCCCTCTGCTGTTGCCTGAAGTCCACGATCATCTCCTTTGTTTTGTTGACGTTGAGTGGGAGGTTATTTTCCTGACACCACACTCCAAGGGCCCTTACCTCCTCCCTGTAGGCCATCTCGTCGTTTTTGGTAATCAGGCCTACCACTGTAGTGTTATCTGCAAACTTGATGATTGAGTTGGAGGTGTGCATGAACACGCAGTCGTGGGTGAACAGGGAGAACAGGATAGGGCTCAGAATACACCCGTGTGGGGCCTCAGTGTTAAGGATCAGCGGGGTGGAGATGTTGTTACCTACCCTCACCACCTGGGGCCGGCCCGTCAGGAAGTCCAGTACCCAGTTGCACAGGGCGGAGTCGAGACCCAGGGTCTCGAGCTTGATAATAATAATAATAATATATGCCATTTAGCAGACGCTTTTATCCAAAGCGACTTACAGTCATGTGCATACATTCTACGTATGGGATGACGAGTTTGGAGGGTACTATGGTGTTAAATGCTGAGCTGTACAGCATTCTCACATAGGTATTCCTCTTGTCTAGATGGGTTAGGGCAGTGTGCAGTGTGGTGGCGATTGCGTCGTCTGTGGACCTGTTGGGGCGGTAAGCAAATTGGAGTGGGTCTAGGGTGTCAGGTAGGGTGGAGGTGAAATGGTCCTTGACTAGTCTCTCAAAGCACTTCATGATGACGGAAGTGAGTGCTACCGGGCGGTAGTCGTTTAGCTCAGCTACCTTAGCTTTCTTGGGAACTGGAACAATGCGGCTGTGGTGATAATCGAAGAGAATTGGTTCTCTCTTGAAGCATGTGAGAACAGCAGACTGGGATAAGGATTGATTGAATATGTCTGTAAACACACCAGCAAGCTGGTCTGCGCATGCTCTGAGGATGCGGCTGGGGATCCCGTCTGGGCCTGCAGCCTTGCGAGGGTTAACACGTTTAAATGTTTTACTCACGTCGGCTGCAGTGAAGGAGAGTCCGCAGGTTTTGGTAGCGGGCCGTGTCAGTTGCACTGTATTGTCCTCAAAGCGAGCAAAGAAGTTGTTTAGTCTGTCTGGGAGCAAGACATCCTGGTCCGCAACGGGCCTGGTTTTCTTTTTGTAGTCCGTGATTGACTGTAAACCCTACCACATACCTCTCATGTCTGAGCCATTGAACTGCGACTCTACTTTGTCTCTATACTGACGCTTAGCTTGTTTGATTGCCTTGCGGATGGAATAGCTACAGTGTTTGTATTCTGTCACCTTGCCCTGGTTAAAAGCAGTGGTTCGCGCTTTCAGTTTCACGCAAATGCTGCCATCAATCCAAGGTTACTGGTTTGGGAATGTTTTAATAGTTGCTGTGGGTACAACATTGTCGATGCACTTGCTAATAAACTCGCTCACCGAATCAGCGTATTCATCAATGTTGTTGTTTAACGCAATGCGGAACATATCCCAATCCACGTGATCGAAGCAATCTTGAAGCGTGGAATCAGATTGGTCGGACCATCGTTGAACAGAGCTGAGCGCGGGAGCTTCCTGTTTTAGTCTCTGTCTATAGGCAGGGACCAACAAAATGGAGTCGTGGTCAGCTTTTCCGAAAGGAGGGCGGGGCAGGGCCTTATATGCGTCGCGGAAGTTAGAATAACAATGATCCCGGGTTTTACCATCCATGGTAGCACAATCTATATGCTGATAGAATTTAGGGAGTCTTGTTTTCAGATTAGCCTTGTTAAAATCCCCAGCTACAATGAATGCAGCCTCAGGATATGTGGTTTCCAGTTTACATAGAGTCAAATAAAAAATACAAAGTTTGTTCAGGGCCATCGATGTGTTTGCTTGGGGGAATATATGCGGCTGAGATTATAATCGAAGAGAGTTCTCTTGGTAGATAATGCGGTCGACATTAGATTGTGAGGATTTCTAAGTCAGGTGAACAGAAGGACTTGAGTTCCTGTATGTTGTTATGATCACAGCACGTCACGTTAATCATAAGGCATAGCCCCCCGCCCCTCTTCTTACCAGAAAGATGCTTGTTTCTGTCGGCGCGATGCGTGAAGAAACCAGGTGGCTGTACCGACTCAAATAGCGTGTCTTGAGTGAGCCATGTTTCCGTGAAACAAAGAACGTTACAGTCTCTGATGTCTCTCTGGAAGGCAACAGTTGCTCAGATTTCATCTACCTTGTTGTCAAGAGACTGGATATTGGCGAGTAGTATGCTAGGAAGTGGTGCTCGATGTGTCCGTCTCCGGAGCCTGACCAGAAGACCGCTTAGTCTGCCCCTTTTACGGCGTCGATGTTTTGGTTCGCCGGCTGGGATCCGATCCATTGTCCTGGCTGGTGGGCAAAACACAGGATCCCCTTCGAGAAAGTCGTATTCCTGGTCGTAATGATGGTGAGTTGACGTTGCTCTTATATCCAGTAGTTCCTCCCGACTGTATGTAATAAAACCTGAGATGACCTGGGGTATCAATGTAAGAAATAACACGTGAAAAAAAATGCATAGTTTCCTGGGAACACGAAGCGAGGCGGCCATTTCTGTCGGCGCCGGAAGAATCTAGAAGAACATTGAGATAATTTGTGATAAGTTGGACCGCAGAGTGAAGGAAAAGCAGCCAACAAGTGCTCAGCATATGTGGGTACTCCTTCAAGACTGTTGGGAAATCATTCCAAGTGAAGACGGTTGAGAGAATGCTAAGTGTGCAAAGCTGTCATCAAGGAAAAGCATAGCTACTTTGAAGAATCTAAAATCTACACTTTTTGGGTTACTACATGATTCCATATGTATTATTTCATAGTTTTGATGTCTTATTAATTTACAATGTAGAAAATAGTAAACTTTTGACTGGTACTGTATGTATATATTTATTCCTGCTCTTGGGATATAATTACTGTTTGGATGACCTTATTTACTATTATGTATATATATATTTTTGGAAAATTATTTTGTACTTTTAAAAAAACTCTTTATGCGATGCACACTGCAGAGAACACCGGAAGAAGAATTATCACTGAATTATCACAGTGAGTTATTGTAATATTTGTTTATGTGTCAATCAATCCCATAAGAGATTGGTTGCCAACTGGCGATTTGACACAAAATAAATTGTTAATTCATTAAATTAATATTTTCATTCATTGACACCCCTTCAAATGAAAGGATTTAGCTATGCCAGCAACACCTGTTGCCGACAGGTGTTTAAAATCGAGCACACAGCCATGCAATCTCCATAGACAAACATTGGCAGTAGAATGGTCTTACTGAAGAGCTCAGTGACTTTCAACGTGGCACCGTCACAGGATTCCACCTTTCCCACAAGTCAGTTCATAAAATTTCTGCCCTGCTAGAGCTGCCCCGGTCAACTGTAAGTGCTGTTATTGTGAAGTGGAAACGTTTAGGAGCAACAACGGCTCAGCCGAGAAGTGGCAGACCACACAAGCTCACAGAACGGGGGAAGCAAGTCCCTGCAGCAATGTTCAAAATTCTAGTGGAAAACCTCCACAGAACAGTGGAGACTGTTATAGCAGCAAAGGAGAGACCAACACCAGCATTATCATGCTGAAACATGAGGTGATGGTGCAACAATGGGCCTCAGGATCTCATCATGGTATCTCTGTGCATTCAAATTGCCATCGATAAAGTGCAATTGTGTTCGTTGTCTGTAGCTTATGCTTGCCCATACCACAACCCCATATCCACCATGAATCACTCTGTTCACAACGTTTACATCAGAAAACCGCTCGCCCACACAACGCCATACTGTACATGCGGTCTGCGGTTGTGAGGCCAGTTGGACGTACTGCCAAATTCTCTAAAGAGATGTTGTGGAGGCGGCCAATGGTAGAGAAATTAGCATTACATTCTCTGGCAACAGCTCTAGTGGACATTCCTGCAGTCAGCATGCCAAATGCAAGCTCCCTCAAAATTGGAGACATCTGTGGCATTGTGTTGTGTAACAAAACTGCACATTTGAGTGGCCTTTTATTGTCCCCAGCACAAGGTGCAATTGTGTAATGATCATGCTGTTTGATCAGCTTCTTGATATTCCACACCTGTTAGGTGGATGGATTATCTTGGCAAAGGAGAAATGCTCAATAACATGGATGTAAACAAATTTGTGCCCAAAAATGTTTGGCGTATGGAACATTTCTGGGATCTTTTATTTCAGCTCATGAAATATGAGACCAACACTTCACATGTTGTGTTTATATTTCTGTATTGGTTTACTAAAAGGTAATAAAGTGCCATTCTATTCTATTTTTTGTTTAGTTTATTGATGTTTCAGCATTAGTATAGGCTATTACAAAGAGTTATCATTAAAAACCCTCAATTACTTTGCTGTTACAATAAATAAATACAAATTAATAAATCAATACAACAATTTGAGAGTACAAAAAAAAAGACTATGATAAAATGTTACATTCTATTTGATTCCATTCTATCCAAAGGCAGCTTCCATGGATAATCGACTTCAGCAACCACTGCAACCGCCAGGGACCCACCGTACTTGTGGCCTACAACAAGGCTGGGTTTGTTTTCGGAGGTTACATCAGTTAGGACTACGCCCAGACTGGACAGGTGATCAATGATAATAAGGCCTTTCTCTACAGCATCACTGACCAGAGAGAAAAGCCACTACGTCTGTCAAAAATCAATGAATCAAATGTATTTATAAAGCCCTTTTTTACATCAGCCGATGTCAGTGTTATACAGAAACCCAGCCTAAAACCCCAAACAGAAAGCAAGGCAGATGTAGAAGCACGGTGGCTAGGAAAAACTCCCTAGAAATGCAGGCAACTAGGAAGAAATCTAGAGAGGAGCCAGTCCCTTAAATGCGTCCCTGGGTATTCCTTCTTGTATTCCGCCAATGAACAACTACAGCCAGGAGTGTGAGCAGGACCCCAACACTGATATCCTGCTGCCCAGTCTGAACCAGATGTTGAACTATGCTGACAGCTTCAAAAAGCAGCCAGAGGAGCAGGAAGAGCTGCATGCATCTAAACCCCGGTCCAAAGCCCCAAACCTGAGCCAACAGAGACAAGTACTGTTACATGCACACAATAATGCGATTATTGTGGATAGCCAGATTAATATAAGAGTTTGATTAAAATGTTTACTTGCTTTGCTTAGAATAACTATTTGCCTAATTATCCTGTTTGCATGGATACATCTGAAATCAGACTACCTGACCGCACACTGATAAATGCAGACAATCGGACATATACAGTTTGTATGTGAAAACTCCTTAGAAAGACGCATACATTCAGTTGTCCCGAACACACGTCAGTCGCGCTAGACGCATACATTCAGTTGTCCCGAACACACGTCAGTCGCGCTAGACGCATACATTCAGTTGTCCCGAACACACGTCAGTCGCGCTAGAGGGAGGCTCGCTCGGCTGGTGATAGAACATGCACTGATGAAATACACCACTGGAACCCCAATTAAAGTGTTTCCATGTCCTAATAATTAGAAAGACTGCTCAGAAAACCAGGGGTTTTAATCCGTGTATGCATACTTCAATTTCAACCTGACACTGATTTAACATAAACAGAGTAAGGTGTTTGAATGACTATTGCATAATCTTCCTACTGCCATAATCAGTTTAATATACAATTATTAGTGTGGATGTAAACATACTCAAAGAACATTGTTTGAGTTACCTATATTTCCTGGGTAAGATGCAGTAATATAACCAAGTATAGGTTTCATGCATCTATATGTTGTAGGTCTGTGTCTATCTTCTCTGTCAGGTTGTACTCCACCAGAGGTGGGGCTCCCCATCTATATGTTGTAGGTCTGTGTCTATCTTCTCTGCCAGGTTGTACTCCACCAGAGGTGGGGCTCCCCATCTATATGTTGTAGGTCTGTGTCTATCTTCTCTGCCAGGTTGTACTCCACCAGAGGTGGGGCTCCCCATCTATATGTTGTAGGTCTGTGTCTATCTTCTCTGCCAGGTTGTACTCCACCAGAGGTGGGGCTCCCCATCTATATGTTGTAGGTCTGTGTCTATCTTCTCTGCCAGGTTGTACTCCACCAGAGGTGGGGTTCCCCATCTATATGTTGTAGGTCTGTGTCTATCTTCTCTGCCAGGTTGTACTCCACCAGAGGTGGGGCTTCCCATCTATATGTTGTAGGTCTGTGTCTATCTTCTCTGCCAGGTTGTACTCCACCAGAGGTGGGGCTCCCCATCTATATGTTGTAGGTCTGTGTCTATCTTCTCTGCCAGGTTGTACTCCACCAGAGGTGGGGCTCCCCATCTATATGTTGTAGGTCTGTGTCTATCTTCTCTGCCAGGTTGTACTCCACCAGAGGTGGGGCTCCCCATCTATATGTTGTAGGTCTGTGTCTATCTTCTCTGCCAGGTTGTACTCCACCAGAGGTGGGCTCCCCATCTATATGTTGTAGGTCTGTGTCTATCTTCTCTGCCAGGTTGTACTCCACCAGAGGTGGGGCTCCCCATCTATATGTTGTAGGTCTGTGTCTATCTTCTCTGCCAGGTTGTACTCCACCAGAGGTGGGCTCCCCATCTATATGTTGTAGGTCTGTGTCTATCTTCTCTGCCAGGTTGTACTCCACCAGAGGTGGGCTCCCCATCTATATGTTGTAGGTCTGTGTCTATCTTCTCTGCCAGGTTGTACTCCACCAGAGGTGGGGCTCCCCATCTATATGTTGTAGGTCTGTGTCTATCTTCTCTGCCAGGTTGTACTCCACCAGAGGTGGGCTCCCCATCTATATGTTGTAGGTCTGTGTCTATCTTCTCTGCCAGGTTGTACTCCACCAGAGGTGGGCTCCCCATCTATATGTTGTAGGTCTGTGTCTATCTTCTCTGCCAGGTTGTACTCCACCAGAGGTGGGCTCCCCATCTATATGTTGTAGGTCTGTGTCTATCTTCTCTGCCAGGTTGTACTCCACCAGAGGTGGGCTCCCCATCTATATGTTGTAGGTCTGTGTCTATCTTCTCTGCCAGGTTGTACTCCACCAGAGGTGGGGCTCCCCATCTATATGTTGTAGGTCTGTGTCTATCTTCTCTGCCAGGTTGTACTCCACCAGAGGTGGGGCTCCCCATCTATATGTTGTAGGTCTGTGTCTATCTTCTCTGCCAGGTTGTACTCCACCAGAGGTGGGGCTCCCATCTATATGTTGTAGGTCTGTGTCTATCTTCTCTGCCAGGTTGTACTCCACCAGAGGTGGGCTCCCCATCTATATGTTGTAGGTCTGTGTCTATCTTCTCTGCCAGGTTGTACTCCACCAGAGGTGGGCTCCCCATCTATATGTTGTAGGTCTGTGTCTATCTTCTCTGCCAGGTTGTACTCCACCAGAGGTGGGGCTCCCCATCTATATGTTGTAGGTCTGTGTCTATCTTCTCTGCCAGGTTGTACTCCACCAGAGGTGGGGCTCCCCATCTATATGTTGTAGGTCTGTGTCTATCTTCTCTGCCAGGTTGTACTCCACCAGAGGTGGGGCTCCCCATCTATATGTTGTAGGTCTGTGTCTATCTTCTCTGCCAGGTTGTACTCCACCAGAGGTGGGGCTCCCCATCTATATGTTGTAGGTCTGTGTCTATCTTCTCTGCCAGGTTGTACTCCACCAGAGGTGGGGCTCCCCATCTATATGTTGTAGGTCTGTGTCTATCTTCTCTGCCAGGTTGTACTCCACCAGAGGTGGGCTCCCCATCTATATGTTGTAGGTCTGTGTCTATCTTCTCTGCCAGGTTGTACTCCACCAGAGGTGGGCTCCCCATCTATATGTTGTAGGTCTGTGTCTATCTTCTCTGCCAGGTTGTACTCCACCAGAGGTGGGCTCCCCATCTATATGTTGTAGGTCTGTGTCTATCTTCTCTGCCAGGTTGTACTCCACCAGAGGTGGGGCTCCCCATCTATATGTTGTAGGTCTGTGTCTATCTTCTCTGCCAGGTTGTACTCCACCAGAGGTGGGGCTCCCCATCTATATGTTGTAGGTCTGTGTCTATCTTCTCTGCCAGGTTGTACTCCACCAGAGGTGGGGCTCCCCATCTATATGTTGTAGGTCTGTGTCTATCTTCTCTGCCAGGTTGTACTCCACCAGAGGTGGGGCTTCCCATCTATATGTTGTAGGTCTGTGTCTATCTTCTCTGCCAGGTTGTACTCCACCAGAGGTGGGGCTCCCCATCTATATGTTGTAGGTCTGTGTCTATCTTCTCTGCCAGGTTGTACTCCACCAGAGGTGGGGCTCCCCATCTATATGTTGTAGGTCTGTGTCTATCTTCTCTGCCAGGTTGTACTCCACCAGAGGTGGGGCTTCCCATCTATATGTTGTAGGTCTGTGTCTATCTTCTCTGCCAGGTTGTACTCCACCAGAGGTGGGGCTCCCCATCTATATGTTGTAGGTCTGTGTCTATCTTCTCTGCCAGGTTGTACTCCACCAGAGGTGGGGCTCCCCATCTATATGTTGTAGGTCTGTGTCTATCTTCTCTGCCAGGTTGTACTCCACCAGAGGTGGGGCTTCCCATCTATATGTTGTAGGTCTGTGTCTATCTTCTCTGCCAGGTTGTACTCCACCAGAGGTGGGGCTCCCCATCTATATGTTGTAGGTCTGTGTCTATCTTCTCTGCCAGGTTGTACTCCACCAGAGGTGGGGCTTCCCCATCTATATGTTGTAGGTCTGTGTCTATCTTCTCTGCCAGGTTGTACTCCACCAGAGGTGGGGCTCCCCATCTATATGTTGTAGGTCTGTGTCTATCTTCTCTGCCAGGTTGTACTCCACCAGAGGTGGGGCTTCCCCATCTATATGTTGTAGGTCTGTGTCTATCTTCTCTGCCAGGTTGTACTCCACCAGAGGTGGGGCTCCCCATCTATATGTTGTAGGTCTGTGTCTATCTTCTCTGCCAGGTTGTACTCCACCAGAGGTGGGCTCCCCATCTATATGTTGTAGGTCTGTGTCTATCTTCTCTGCCAGGTTGTACTCCACCAGAGGTGGGGCTCCCCATCTATATGTTGTAGGTCTGTGTCTATCTTCTCTGCCAGGTTGTACTCCACCAGAGGTGGGCTCCCCATCTATATGTTGTAGGTCTGTGTCTATCTTCTCTGCCAGGTTGTACTCCACCAGAGGTGGGGCTCCCCATCTATATGTTGTAGGTCTGTGTCTATCTTCTCTGCCAGGTTGTACTCCACCAGAGGTGGGGCTCCCCATCTATATGTTGTAGGTCTGTGTCTATCTTCTCTGCCAGGTTGTACTCCACCAGAGGTGGGGCTCCCCATCTATATGTTGTAGGTCTGTGTCTATCTTCTCTGCCAGGTTGTACTCCACCAGAGGTGGGGCTCCCCATCTATATGTTGTAGGTCTGTGTCTATCTTCTCTGCCAGGTTGTACTCCACCAGAGGTGGGGCTCCCCATCTATATGTTGTAGGTCTGTGTCTATCTTCTCTGCCAGGTTGTACTCCACCAGAGGTGGGGCTCCCCATCTATATGTTGTAGGTCTGTGTCTATCTTCTCTGCCAGGTTGTACTCCACCAGAGGTGGGGCTCCCCATCTATATGTTGTAGGTCTGTGTCTATCTTCTCTGCCAGGTTGTACTCCACCAGAGGTGGGGCTTCCCATCTATATGTTGTAGGTCTGTGTCTATCTTCTCTGCCAGGTTGTACTCCACCAGAGGTGGGCTCCCCATCTATATGTTGTAGGTCTGTGTCTATCTTCTCTGCCAGGTTGTACTCCACCAGAGGTGGGGCTTCCCCATCTATATGTTGTAGGTCTGTGTCTATCTTCTCTGCCAGGTTGTACTCCACCAGAGGTGGGCTTCCCCATCTATATGTTGTAGGTCTGTGTCTATCTTCTCTGCCAGGTTTTACTCCACCAGAGGTGGGGCTCCCCATCTATATGTTGTAGGTCTGTGTCTATCTTCTCTGCCAGGTTGTACTCCACCAGAGGTGGGGCTCCCCATCTATATGTTGTAGGTCTGTGTCTATCTTCTCTGCCAGGTTGTACTCCACCAGAGGTGGGGCTCCCCATCTATATGTTGTAGGTCTGTGTCTATCTTCTCTGCCAGGTTGTACTCCACCAGAGGTGGGGCTCCCCATCTATATGTTGTAGGTCTGTGTCTATCTTCTCTGCCAGGTTGTACTCCACCAGAGGTGGGCTCCCCATCTATATGTTGTAGGTCTGTGTCTATCTTCTCTGCCAGGTTGTACTCCACCAGAGGTGGGGCTCCCCATCTATATGTTGTAGGTCTGTGTCTATCTTCTCTGCCAGGTTGTACTCCACCAGAGGTGGGGCTCCCCATCTATATGTTGTAGGTCTGTGTCTATCTTCTCTGCCAGGTTGTACTCCACCAGAGGTGGAGCTCCCCATCTATATGTTGTAGGTCTGTGTCTATCTTCTCTGCCAGGTTGTACTCCACCAGAGGTGGAGCTCCCCATCTATTGTCCTGTTCCCCAGCTTCTAATATACTACTGTTGTGGAAATTCAACACAGGGACACTCAAAGTCAATATTAAATGAATCATTGTTAATGAACAGCAAGCTGGGGCGGTGAAAGTCCAACTTAGATGCATAAAGTACTGTTCTGAAGTGAGCTCCCCCAGGGCAGTCCTGTTAGTTCTCTTATATACTGGTTACAGACACATTAGATAGACATGGTTCATAAGGTTGATTCCGGGCATGTGTCTGGTTATATTAATTTCTAAAACATACTTTGGGCGTTCTGCCAGATGCTCCTGAGGAGGGGCTCATGTCGCCCGCTCTCATATCTTTACCAAGCACAGGTAGGAACCAAGGAATATTTATGACAATAAGACAAGATTAACATTTTCAAGGCTGTCTCGCACAATATACCATTTTCCATCACACTACTTTCATTATTCAAGACATGATCAACATTGTTGTTACTGATTCATGTTTTTACCATACTCCTTAAATATTTCATTAAAAGGATTCACTCTTCTGTTTTTACTCAATGATTGTTGTAAAATGGTTTGCTGTTTGTACATGACTGCATCTCTACATGTCTCTTACGTTGGATGTCTCTCTCGGTCTTTATGAAAGTTTGGACAACTGTAGAGCAAGTCTGAGTGAGTCAGGCCCTAGATATGCAACAGATATTTATTCAGCATTTAGTTTTGTTAAAATGAAAATACTGTAGTGAACAAAGTACAATGAGCAGTATGTCTTATCTGACCAATAGCAGTACAGACTCTGCAGACAACCATACAATACTACATGCACATATTGTATCTAATTACAATATACACTGAGTGGACAAAACATTAAGAACACCTCTTCCCATGACAGACTGACCAGGTGAATCCAGGTGAAAGCTATGATCCCTTAATGATGTTGCTTATTAAATCCACTTCAATCTGTGTAGATGAAGGGGAGGAGACCGGTTAAATAAGATTGTTAAGCCTTGAGACAATTGAGACATGGATTGTGTGTGTGAGCCATTCACAGGGTGAATGGGAGAGACAAAAGATTGAAGTGCCTTTAAATGGGGTAGGTGCCAGGCACACCGGTTTGTGTCAAGAACCGAAACGCTGCTGGGTTTTTCAAGTTCAACAATTTCCCGTGTGTCCACCACCTAAAGAACATCAATATTAGGAAGATGTTCCTAATGTTTGATATACTCAGTTTAAATTGTAACTGGGAAAAGTCCGAATGGAATAGTCTCGGAGAATTAAGATAAAAAGGTTTATAAAGCGATAACTAAAAGTTGCCTTTGAAACACATCTGGGATCAGTGTATTCCCCAGAATCCTATCCTTAACTATTAGAAGGTAAAATCCCAAACTGACTTCAGATCAGTATCACACCTACAACCCTAGCCACTCAGACTTCTGGTCCCCAGCCTGATAGATGTCATCAAAGTAGCCGTTAGAGTAGCGAAGCATCTGGACCACGGCAGTGAGCAGGAGGATGTCTGTGTGGACGTCCAGCTCAAGCTCACGACTGTAGTTCTTCACTGGCAGGACACAGGACTGGGACACACCCAGACACACACTCACCTCACGGGTCTGAAACACACACACACACGGTTGTAGTTAAATAAACATGGTGTACTATGTGAGAATAGGGTTCCAGACTCAGCCATGCACTCACCATCCTCTCTATGTAGTGGCTCAGGTAGATGTTGGTCAGGTCCTCTCTCACTAGAGGACAGGCCTCATCCACCTTGGTAAGCAGGACCAGCTGGGGAACACCTAGTGACAAAACACACATGAACACACACATACACAGACATGTAAACCCCCGCGCGCACTCACTTCCTTCCTTACCCAGCTTGTTGATCCCCTTGCGGATGGCGGCGAGCTTGTCCACCATCTTGGCAGAGAGCAGAGTGAACTTGCAGGCATCCAGTACGTAGACCACACAGTGGATCGTGTCCTTCAGGCTGGGTGACTTACAGAACCCAACACCATCTGTCTGGACAGACATGGACGGGTTGAACTGGGGGAGAGAAACAGGACATCAGCCCCCAAGATAAATATACTGCTACTGTACTATCAACCACATGCTTTCCCTAACATGAGGCTGGTTCTACTTTAACTCGGATGACAGGCTCATTGTAATGGCTGGAATGATTGGTATCAAACACATGAAATAGTCTTGTTGATACATTTCTATTCATTCTATCTTCCTCCAACAGCCTCCACTGCTACCATTTGCCAGTTCTACACACCTGTTACCGGTCCTGTACGTGGCCCTTCAGGATACCGTTGACGTCGTCTATATCCAGCCCTGCGCTGGGTCCTTCCTCCAGACCCATGGTGTCACACAAGACCAGAGGGAGAGCCTTCCCACCCTGCTCTGCCTTGATGCTGTAGGTACGGAACTACAGAGAGAGATATGTGGAATGCTAAGTCCAGTACAATAGGGATGTTCTTGTATAATTTCAGACAGTTTTGAAAGTGGTGCTCATGAGCCAAAACGGGAGAGGGGGGCTGGCGGGGGGGTCTTGGATGGTTGGTGGCCTGGCGGTTGGGAGATTGGGCCAGTGGCTGGGAGGTCGATGGTTCGGGTCGATGGTTCGGGTCCCCGATTCGGGAGATCTGTAGATGTGCCATTGACCCTGTTTGCTCCTGTGGGTTGCTCTGGATGAGAGTTTCTGCTAGATGACTATACTTAATGTAAATGTTGAGCGGCTTCACTGCAGGTAGATAGTATGTTTTAAAATTCAATAAAAAATTTAAAAATAAAGTTCTACCTGATGACATCAAAAAAAAATACAATAAAACGTAAACAGCGGTTTTCAAACAACTATGAGATTTGTGGGGAGCAAGAAAATACCCTCCTTCTGGCTAGAAACTCACTGCAGGTTTTCTTGACTTTTAATCCTACCCCGTGGTGTCACAGAGAAGTATTTTTTAAGACATTTCTTTTTAAAATCACAGATCATAGAAACATGCAATTTGCCCATAAGTAGACACTGATATGGGGCTGGAGATAATAAATACGAGGTGAAAAGTGACAGAATTGTCCTTTAAGATCCCAGTCTGCATCTTTAAGCCACAACCACACACACACACACTCATGCGGGCAAACAAACAGTACCTGTGTGGTGAGGCTGGTGCCTGCGCTGCCGGTGTTAGCCTGCCCGGTAACATGTCCTTTGAAGACAGAGTTGATGGAGTTGAAGAAGCTGGACTTGCCGGCCCCGACCGGACCCACCAGCAGAACTCTGGCCTGGAACACAGACTTTACCTCAGGCTTATAGTTCTTGATATAGTCCATCAGGCGTTCCTTGGTGCTGTTAATGATAGAGATGGATGGAGAAAGGAAGAGAGAGAGATGGGTGACAGACTGGATTGAATGATTTAAGTATATTGGAACAGCAGAAGTGGTACTAGATGCATCACTAGTTGCATAGTATTATGATGTTTGTATTGCTTTTGAGATTTAACAGACAGGATACCTATATCCTTCCCAGTCAATTTCCCTCCAAGGAGTCTTCATAAGGTCTCCACAGTCTGCCAGAAATTGAGACCAAAAAAAAAAAACGGATTTAATCAATACACTCATTGCTTCAACAACCTCTCCCGCAATGTGAGCAAGACAAAGGAGATGATCGTGGACTACAGGAAAAGGAGGGCCGAACAGGCCCCCATTAACATCGATGGGGCTGTAGTGGAGTCGGTCGAGAGTTTCAAGTTCATTGGTGTCCACATCACCAACAACTATCCTGGTCCAAACACACCAAGACAGTCGTGAAGAGGGCACGACAAAACCTCTTTCCCCTCAGGAGACAGAAAAGATTTGGCATGGGTCCCCAGATCCTCAAAAAGTTATACAGCTGCACCATCGAGAGCATCCTGACCGGTTGCATCACCGCCTGGTATGGCAACTGCTCGGCATCTGACCGTAAGGCACGACAGAGGGTAGTGCGAACGGCCCAGTACAATCACTGGGGCCAAGCTTCCTGCCATCCAGGACCTATATAATAGGCGGTGTCAGAGGAAGGATAAAAAAATAGTCAAAGATGCCAGTCACCGTAGTCATAGACTGTTCTCTCTGCCACCGCATGGCAAGCGGTACCGGAGCGCCAAGTCTAGGTCCAAAAGGCTTCATAACAGCTTCTACCCCCAAGCCATAAGATTGCTGAACAATTAATCAAATGGCCACTATTCACTTTACCCCTACCTACATGTACAAATTACTTCGACTAACCTGTACCCTCAAACATTAACTCGGGAACAGGTGCCCCCTGTATATAGCCGTGTTATTGTTATGTGTAATGTCTGCTTCCAGCTCACACCCGCAAACACCTAGATCCCCTGAAAGCAGCTCACTCTCCAGATCCCAATCACCTGAATTCTAATCACCTGTTCACACACCTGTATGTCATTATCACATGTGACATACGTCCTTCAAAGCTCTGGTTTTCCCCGTGATTTACTCCTCCCGTGTATGATAGTTTTTGTCTGCATTACTATGACGCCTATTCCCTGCCTGTATTTTAGCCTATTGGATTTCCTATTATCTACCTATTGCCTGATCTCCTGGACTACGTTACTAGTCTTTTCCCTGCCTGTACTGTTGCCCTTTTGGACCCTCTGTGTATGACCTTCTGCCTGCCCCTGGACCCAGCTACCTGCCTCCTCCTGTGGTCCTCTGCAATAAACACCTGCTGCGCCCTGCACTTGAAACCATCTCTCTGTGTTCATTACATTATGTGTTGCTTTTTATTACACAAAAAAAAAACTGTATTTAATAAATATTTCCTTAACTCTTTCTTGAACTGCACTGTTGGTTAAGGGCTTGTAAAGTAAGCATTTCACAGTAAGGTCTACCTACACCTGTATTTGGCGCATGTGACAAATAACATTTGATTAGATTCACATTGCCTTCTGACTGGTTTTAATATATTGCCATATTGGTCACATGTATCCAACTGTTTCAGTAGTGCCTAGGGAGTAGTGGCTATAAATGACCACTCACCTTCCACCCTGTACACCTCACACTCTGTCAGCTGCAGGTCATTGCCATGCATCTCTTCCCCTTCAAAGGTGTAGCTGTTCCCTGCAACAATTTGAACTGTAGAGGTGTTATTATTAAGAAACCACATGGCACCAACATTAAGACCATTCTTTCCATCTGTGAAACCATACTGGCCATCGGTACTGGACACACTCTCTGGTCAGTGATGCTGTAGAGAAAGGCCTTACCATCGTTGATCACCTGTCCAGTCTGGGCGTAGTTCTTACTGATGTAACCTCCGAAAACAAACCCAGCCTTGTTGTAGGCCACAAGTACGGTGGGTCCCTGGCCATCACAGCGGTTGTGGAAGGCTGAATGCATGTAGCTGTGGACACTGGCTTTGAGCAGAACAAAATATAATAGAAAAGTACTTTATTACATTTTACTGACCTAATTGCTTTGTTCTGCCTGCATTGCTGGTATCTGGCCTGATAAAATGAATCTCCTTAAAAAAAATGTTTTTTAAAGATGCCATTAAAATGAAGTCCATTGTTCTGACAAACCTTTGTAGAGCAGGTGGAGTCTGACATGGCCGAACAGAGACAGCAGCTTCTTCTCCTGTTCTACTGACAGACTGGACGTCACAACACTCATTATGTCACTAAGGACCTGAGGTAGAAAGACCAGCAATAGTAACAGAAACACATCATACTGATGAACCTCACCTCGCTGTATAGACAGACACACAGCGAGGAAAGAGCGAAAGGAATGTAGAGTGGACAAACTCATATTTTCATAGATGCTACCACACAAATATCTGTTAGAATTACTTATTTTGAAGCGCTTTCTTTAGATTGTTATGATGTAGGTGATCTTACCGTTTGTAACTGATGATCGTGTTAGAAATAGAATTATTCTAATGCAGTGGGCTGCTGGGCTTCAATCATTCACAACAACTATATAATCAATCACAACATCCAGGTCGCGCAGTATAAAACAGAGACGCTTCAAGCTTTCCTTTTCTTAAAACCGAAACTTCGGCTGCTTTGAGTCACTCAACTTGCCTTTCTTTTTGTTTTCAATACAGGAAAGGGCCGCTAATACGCTTGATAGAGCTCTTCTGGCACGCGGGTGGGCGGGGTTAGCTTCTTTTTTTTAGTTGCATTTCTCGATGTGCAGCCCGGAAGAGGGAGTGCAACTTGCACAGCCTGTAGCCTTCCCTCCACAAGTCATGTCAGGAAATCCAGGGCTTCTACAGTAGGATAGAAGACTGGGAATTATTCATGGCTTAGAAATATAACATAATGGTATTTAATTGACAATGAGCTGTAATTCTATCTGAGGCTAGAGAAACGTCTATGGTCACATTAAAATGACCTGTACAATTCTCAGGTGTGGATGTGTGTGTGTGTGTGTGTGTGTGTGTGTGTGTGTGTGTGTGAGAAGAGGAGCGACAGGTCAGAACAACACGGGCGTTATTATATTTTTATTCATGTTGTCTACTTTTTCAATATCATCTTTTTTTTAACAGCAATATCCACAAAAAAATATTAACAGTACAGTCTTAACAGTAAAGTATTTAACTGTAAAATATGAACAGTAAAGTCTTAACAGTAAAGTATTTAACTGTAAAATATGAACAGTGTGCAAGAAAACATGAGTTATGGCACATCAGAGCGACCAGATACAAAAAAATAGATATTACATTTCCTTCATAATCTATAACTGATCATTCACAATTAATCAAGGCAAAAATATACGGTAACGCTTGACTTTACAGTCCTGTCCCAGCCGGAAGGAACACATTGTGGTAACAATGGGGACTTTCAACCTGGGACCAAATAGTCCTCGCTTGCAACGAAACAGATGTTTTTACCATGTTATTTATAAGCAAATACCAAGTTAAAGGAGACTGTAAAACAAAGTGTTACCAGAGATACATACTGTATATACATACACAGGAGATAAATAAAACACAATGATGAGTCCAGGTAAAACAGACCTGAGATCAGTGTCTAGGGACAGAATTTTGTTTTAGGGTTCTAGCGTTCTGCTCTGGGTATGACCTATGATCAGATTTCATTCCCCAAATCCTGACATAATCTTTAGTGGGAGAAAACTTGAAACTGACCTAGATCAGCTATAGTGAATGATGTGGGAATGGGAGCACCACAAGACTTCCATTCTAGAGCTTTGTGTCCTCTTTTAAGACTGTTCACTTAAATACTCTCAACTATTCTTAAGTCTAGGGCTAGAATGTTGTTCTTGACCATGTGACTTGACCAGGTAAAACTCCTGGTCCTAACCAGCATACAACACAATACACCACAACAAGGCAAACCATCAATCAACCAATCAATCAAACAACCAATTAATCAAAATAACCGTCCGTGGAATGAATGAATTAAGAAATAACAATATTCTCCCTCAGATAATCACATTTAAAAGACATTAGGAAACTGTGTGTGTGTGTCTGTCTGTGTGCGTGTGAGAGAGAGACAGTGATTTAATGGTTCAAGTTTGTTTCTCACAGTGCTGTTCCTGTGTATAAGAAGGTGGTCCTATGCTAGTTGGTAGCGGCCGCTTCACTGCTATGTAGATGTGGTTGGCTCCCCATTTGGTCACTAGGGAATGTATGCACACATGACTGTGTGTGTGTGCTAAATGTGTGCTATGTGTGTGTGTGTGTGTGTGTGTGTGTGTGTGTGTGTGTGTGTGTGTGTGTGTGTGTGTGTGTGTGTGTGTGTGTGTGTGTGTGTGTGTGTGTGTGTGTGTGAACCTGCCTCAAGCTGAATGAGGAGACAGACAAAATTCTGACAGAAGGGAAACATTTACACAAAAATTGAACATCCACAGAAAAGATTCTGCAACAGGCTGACATTCAATTAAAGCGCATTTTGTTTTTTTGGGGTGGAAAAAGTTTAATGCACTTTGATTGATTTCTGGCCTAGGTTTTATCTTACAAACACTGTACAGTTCGATAATAATACTCGACTGACCTGCTTCCATTTAGAAAGAAACTCAAACCAAACCCAAAACAGCTACTCTCAAAACGTATCACTTCTGCACATGGCTTAAAGAAAGTTTATACACTTTTGTTTTTATTTTCTCTAGTGTCTTTTACATTTTTTACAATCAAGTTTGGTTTGGGAGTAGAGGAATAGGACTGTGGAGGTGGGGACACGGGACACCACTTTGTAATTCGCTCTTGTTCCTCAATAGAACACATGATGAGCCAATAAGCAAAGCCCATGAATTGATGCTTGCTCTCATTGTCAGAACTAGTGATGTATCTAACCACTGATATAGGATCAGATATTTGTACACCCCCCTTATGGTTCAAGTTAAGATTGGGGATGCTAATCTGATCCTAGATCTGTGGTTAAGGTAAACTTTTGCCTCAAGTGTAAGTTAAGGAGTGAATGGAAACCTACAGTATCTGCTAACTGTATGGCAATAAATTCACAAAATATTGAAACGATAAGTAATTAAAAAACATATATATATACTTCTGGGGTTAAAAACTTGAACAGTTAGCCTCTCAGTACTCAAGATAGAATTTTCATTAGGCTGCGTTTACACAGGCAGCTAAATTCTGATCTTTTGCCCAATTATTGGGAAAAAGAACTGATCTGATTGGCCAAAAGACCAATTAGTGGACAAAGATCTGAATTGGGCTGCCTATGTAAACGCAGCCTTTTAGACAGATCTAGCATCAGATTACCCTCTCTAAATCCTAACCTTTACCATTAGAGGGAAAACACAAGACTGATCTTAGATCAGTATATAGGGGCAACTTACTCCACAAGTCGACACAGCTGGAGTTTTGGCCGATAGAAAACCCACTGACCAAGAAATCAAAACCAAAGCAGTAACACTTTTGATCGATAACCGTCACTAGAGTGGGAGTGTATGTGGCCTATGCTTTAGCTCAGTGGGCTAACACAGTCTTGTGGCATTGCAGATGATCCGGGTTTAAACACAGTGGGTACATATGCAGCATGTACCAACCTGCTCAGTGTTTACAATGCCATGTTGTCTTGTGGAAACACGGACATTACCGTTGACCCAAGGTTTCAGGAAGGGGCCATCCCCATTGTGATACTTAGCAAGTCAGTGGCAAGTCAGCCACTATATGGCTAACAAACACACCGTGTATAGCCACGGTGCTTTAGTGATGGGTAACCATGCCTGAGACCTGAAGACTTATATTAACTTCCACGGATAATGGTTAGGCTTTAGCTGAGAGGGCTAACACAGCTTGTATCACACGAACGACCCAGGTTTTACACCAGATTGGTCACACATAAACCCCCACCTCAACAGATACTGCTATCAATCAATCGATTAATCAATGAATCAATAAATCATTGATTCACTAAAATACATGCTATACATCAGCCTACAACTTCATGTAGGCGACTGTGGATTCCTATTAAGATAATTGTCCTAATCCCTTTTTGAAGTAAATCTGTCATCTCCACTTGAGCGTCACTATCTCTGTGGGTGAGTCAGTAACCAGTATCAGTTAGGGCTGCATGTTAGTGCAGGCTTACCTTCAGCATCACAGAGACACAACTCAGGGCTAATATCACTAATGTGGCAATGTGGTCTGAACACAGACACCGCCCCCTAGCTGTGGCTATTGAGTATGGCGCTTTTCCAGAGTGGCTATTTCGTTTCTCTGTGTGTGTGTGTGTGTGGGTGTGTGTGGGTGTGTGTGTGTTGTATGTATAGCTTGACAGAGCTGGGCATTGTTGGCTGTTGCAGTCAGCCAGTGGGAGTGTGTGTGTGGGCAGAGGTGTGTGTGTGTGTCTGATGTGCAGAGATGAGTGGGAAGCTATAGGATGATGCAGGGTTTCTTGTCTTTGAAAGGGTTTTCTGACGTTGGGATGCCAACGAGGAGCGGGTCGTTACGAGCGTGCTGCTCACAGTAACTCATCAGGTCTGCCGCTGCCTTAGACACCTGGGGAGAGAGAGAGAGAGAGAGAGAGAGAGAGAGAGAGAGAGAGAGAGAGAGAGAGAGAGAGAGAGAGAGAGGGGGTGGGGGGTAGAGGGAGAGAAGGGGGATAGGGTGAGTGGAGAGAGAAAGGAGGCAGGGAGAGGGATATGTGATGCTTTGGCAACAGTGGATTGATCCTTACAGTGGATTGCTCCTTACAGTGGATTGCTCCTTACAGTGGATTGCTTCTTACATTGGACTTTTCCTTACAGTGGATTGCTTCTTACAGTGGATTGCTTCTTACAGTGGATTGCTTCTTACAGTGGACTGCTCCTTACAGTGGATTGCTTCTTAAAATGGATTGCTTCTTACAGTGGACTTCTTCTTATAGTGGATTGCTCCTTACAGTGGATTGCTCCTTACGGTGGATTGCTCTTACAGTGGATTGCTCCTTGATTGAATGGACTTCTCCTTACAGTGGATTGCTTCTTACAGTGGATTGCTTCTTACAGTGGATTGCTTCTTACAGTGGATTGCTTCTTACAGTGGACTGCTCCTTACAGTGGATTGCTTCTTAAAATGGATTGCTTCTTACAGTGGACTTCTTCTTATAGTGGATTGCTCCTTACAGTGGATTGCTCCTTACGGTGGATTGCTCTTACAGTGTATTGCTCCTTAGAATGGACTTCTCCTTACAGTGGATTGCTTCTTACAGTGGATTGCTTCTTACAGTGGATTGCTTCTTTACAGTGGACTTCTCCTTACAGTGGTTTGCTTCTTAAAAGTGGACTGATCCTTACAGTGGACTGATCCTTACAGTGGACTGCTCCTTACAGTGGACTGCTCCTTACAGTGGATTGCTCCTTACAGTGGATTGCTTCTTACAGTGGATTGCTCCTTGCAGTGGATTGCTCCTTACAGTCGATTGCTTCTTACAGTGGATTGCTCCCTACAGTGGATTGCTTCTTACAGTGATTGCTTCTTACAGTGGACTTCTCCTTGCAGAGGTTTGCTTCTTAAAAGTGGATTGATCCTTACAGTGGACTGATCCTTACGGTGGACTGATCCTTACAGTGGATTGCTTCTTACTACAGTGGACTGATCCTTACAGTGGATTGCTTCTTACAGTGGATTGCTTCTTACAGTGGATTGCTCCTTACAGTGGATTGCTCCTTACAGTGGACTGCTCCTTACAGTGGACTGCTTCTTACAGTGGATTGCTCCTTACAGTGGATTGCTCCTTACAGTGGATTGCTCCTTACGGTGGATTGCTCTTCCAGTGTATTGCTCCTTACAGTGGATTGCTTCTTACAGTGGATTGCGCCTTACAGTGGATTGCTCCTTACAGTGGATTGCTCCTTACAGTGGACTGCTCCTTACAGTGGATTGCTTCTTACAGTGGATTGCTTCTTACAGTGGACTGCTCCTTACAGTGGACTTCTCCTTACAGTGGACTGCTCCTTACAGTGGATTGCTTCTTACAGTGGATTGCTCCTTACAGTGGATTGCTCCTTACAGTGGACTTCTCCTTACAGTGGATTGCTCCTTACAGTGGATTGCTCCTTACAGTGGATTTCTCCTTACAGTGGATTGCTCCTTACAGTGGATTGCTCCTTACAGTGGATTGCTTCTTACAGTGGATTGCTCCTTACAGTGGATTGCTCCTTACAGTGGATTGCTTCTTACAGTGGATTGCTTCTTACAGTGGATTGCTCCTTACAGTGGATTGCTCCTTAAAGTGGATTGCTCCTTACAGTGAATTGATCCTTACAGTGGATTGCTCGTTACATACAGTGGACTGATCCTTACAGTGGATTGCTTCTTACAGTGGATTGCTTCTTACAGCGGATTGCTCCTTCCAGTGGATTGCTCCTTATAGTGGATTGCTCCTTACAGTGGATTGCTCCTTACAGTGGATTGCTTCTTACAGTGGATTGCTCCTTACAGAGGATTGCACCTTACTGTTGATTGCTTCTTACAGTGGACTGATCCTTACAGTGGATTACTTCTTACAGTGGATTGCTTCTTACAGTGGATTGCTCCTTACAGTGGATTGCTCCTTACAGTGGATTCCTTCTTACAGTGGACTTCTCCTTACAGCGGTTTGCTTCTTAGAAGTGGATTGAACCGTACAGTGGACTGATCCTTACAGTGGATTGCTTCTAACAGTGGATTGCTCCTTACAGTGGATTGCTTCTTACAGTGGATTGCTCCTTACAGTGGATTGCTTCTTACAGTGGATTGCTTCTTACAGTGGATTGCTCCTTACAGTGGACTGCTTCTTACAGTGGATTGCTTCTTACAGTGGATTGCTCCTTACAGTGGATTGCTTCTTACAGTGGATTGCTTCTTACAGTGGACTGATCCTTACAGTGGATTGCTCCTTACAGTGGACTGCTTCTTACAGTGGATTGCTTCTTACAGTGGACTGATCCTTACAGTGGATTGCTTCTTACAGTGGACTGATCCTTACATGCTAATAAAAACCTTAGCGTTGACACACACCTTAATACGTTCGATCCCTGCCTCGATCCTCAGTTGTTCCACCAGTTTCCTGGCCTGCGCGATGTTGTTATTGGTTGACATCCTGATCCATCAATACACACACCCCCACTATGGAGAGGGGGAGGGGAGAAAAGAAGGGGGAGAGAAATAAATAATTTAAAAGCAGCTTTATACTGCCCTCATGTGGTTTCTGCTTCAGTCATCGCGTTTTTTTCCCCCTCAGGCTTGAATGTACATTTACTGTCCTAAATCACACACACACACACACACACACACACACACACACACACACACACACACACACACACACACACACACACACACACACACACACACACACACACACACACACACACACACACACACACACACACACCTTGCGGATGGTGTGCAGATCGGAGGGCCAGTCTGCACCAAGGGCCAGACAGGTGTATGTTGGGTTGGTAGACAGGTGTACCAGGTAGGGCAGGTGTGTGTTGGGTTGGTAGACAGGTGTACCAGGTAGGGCAGGTGTGTCTGCAGGGGAAGGACTGACGAGGTGAGTTGGGTCACTCAGCTGGACAGGAGTGGTTGTGACCTCAGGTCAGATGGACAGGAGTGGTTGTGACCTCAGGTCAGATGGACAGGAGTGGTTGTGACCTCAGGTCAGATGGACAGGAGTGGTTGTGACCTCAGGTCTGATGGTCAGCTGTAAACCTTCACCTCCTGCAGAGGAGAAGTTTGACATTATTAATATCACATGCACAGTACAGTGAAATAGCTTTCTTGCAGACTCAAAACCCAACAATGCGATAATCAATAACAATGTAATACTAGAAAAAAAACAAATGAGAAATAAGAAGAAATATGGAGAACACAATAAGTAAGTAAACATACTTTATACAGGGTCAGTTCCAATACCATATGTACAATGAGCAGGGATACTGGAGTGATGAAGGTACTGTAGATTTAACATTTGGTGACTATTATGTTATAGTCATATACACGTTTCAACTACATAGTAATTTATAACTTTCTTTCACAGAAACAAGTTAATTGTGTCATGTGCTAGAAAGTTCCCATAGTTTCAATACATTCACGTTGTCACAGGGCTGTAGAATAAAGTACTGTACCAAACTATTCACCAGAAAATATGTGCCTCTCCCTCCCTCTTTCTCTCTCACTCTCTCTCTCTCTCTCTCAGGAGTCCTGCTGTAATTACTCTACTGTGGAGGACCTTGAGATTAATGGCTCTAATTAGGGCTGTGTGTGTGTGTGAGAGAGAGAGAGAGAGAGAGAGAGAGAGAGAGAGAGAGAGAGAGAGAACATTATGTATGAGCTACTAACTATATATAAGGTTTGACAGTTTAAAGGCAGTAAATGTGCATGATAAAATGTAAGGCATGCAAGGAAAACGGTCATACATGCTGTCATATCCGTTAAAACGTTTCAGAAACGTTAGGCCTATAGCCCGCCTGTTAACACAGAGCTCATTTCATACGCCTGTTGATGTTCCAACTAGTTTCAAACTTTCCTAAGGAGGGTATATTCTCTCATTCCCAGACAAAGGGTAAGTGACCTGAAGCATTGTTTGACAGCCTATATGATTTATTTTTCGACACTCCGAATTATATCCAGGCCTATAGGCCAAAGAATAGCCAGTTATAAACAGTATCGTCGTGTCTTGTACAGTGTGCTAGTATAGACCATCACATTAGTAGGCTAACATGATTAGACAATACACGGTATTGATTTGACGGTATTTATCAGTTCATGGCAATTCCACTGGTAGGCAAATGAAATGGCTGAGAATCCAATATGGACCCTATAGCTGACGCGACACGCGTAAATTCCCAACAATGGACTACATGGGTCTCTCTGTGTGTGTGTGTTTGTGTGTGTGTGTGTGTGTGTGTGTGTGTTGTCCCCGCATGCCTGTCAGCCTGTTCTACCGATTTAAAACAGAATGCGGGCATTTTGACGGATGAAACAGTGTCCTATTCCTTGGCCACGCGCGCACACGCACGTATAGGCCTACTACGGTAATAGGCCTACTGCATAGTCGAATCTCAGCCGGAGAATAGGTTGTTGACATGTCGTTAGAATGCTTATGGACGCGATTCGCCTGTTGGAAATAATGCATGTCTTGCAAATAGCCTATTATGCAAATTTGACACTTCCCTCAATAAAACATCCAGCTGTTTAGACATCGCTGCTTCCCTCTGATCTATCAGCTACAGCGTGCGCTACCGACGTTTTGATAACGTTTCTCCCACAGACCCTGTCCCCCAGTTTCTCTCCTCCCCACCCTCTCTCTCCGCCCTGCCTTGGGAAACCCGAATTCGTGACTCTCTCTTCCCCATAAACGCTGCTTTTCCATGACCAAAAAAGGGAAGGCATGAGCACATAAACCGCAAATAAGTACACGGTTCTGTAAAGAGGTGATATAAACAGATAAAATAGAGTGATATTTCCCAACTCACCTCCGAATGCGCTGTATTCCTGATTTAAAGGGGCAGTTTCGTCGGTTACACAGTCCGTTCGTTCAATCTCGGTTTTTACCGAATCAAACGCCACCCCCTCTGTTGGCTAGCGGTGTCTGTCCACCCTATTCCCCTCCCTCCCTTACTCCGTCACTTCTGACAGCCAGCTAGCGCTCTCAAAACAAATGGGTTGATTCAGAGCATAAAGCATGAAGTTGCACTTAGACGTCTATCTAGGTTCAGTTTAGCGTTTTTCCCAACGATGGTTAAGGTTAGAATTGGGGAGGATGAACAGATCCTAGATCAGTGGTTACGGGAGTTCAATAAGATGGCCCTTGTTCCAAATCGAAAACCAATCGGTATTGTACAATAGCATAACAATTTAGATTGTGGTGCTTTATGTAGAACTATCGAACATCAGATATTCATGTAAGTATTTTCTCTTTCACGTCGTATGTGCCCAGAGTGTGAGCTGCTTTCAATGTATCCGCATCTGGACACCGAATTGATACAGTATCAAGCAGCAGGGTGCAGTAACACATATACACTCAGGGAGGCGCCCTTACGCAATGTTATTTACAAAGAGAAATGACACTTCATTCCGACTGATATACAAGCAATTTACTAGGCCTAGTTGGTAGACAGAAAATCTCTGCCGTATTTTCACCTAAAGTGAAAATACACACACACACACACACACACACACACACACACACACACACACACACACACACACACACACACACACACACACACACACACACACACACACACACACACACACACACACACACACACACACACACAGACACAAATACACGCATCTCTGCAGGCCCAGTTTTCCCCTACAGTGGCAGTCTATAGTCATTCCTCACCAGAGAGCTAAAAATAGCAGGGAGAGGTGAGAGAGAGAGAGAAAGGGAGGGAGAGAATGAGAGAGCAAGGGAGGGAGGGAGAAAGAGAGAGGGAGAGAGCGAGGGAGGGAGGGAGAAAGAGAGAAAGAGAGAGGGGGAGAGCGAGGGAGGGAGGGAGGGAGAAAGAGAGAGGGGGAGAGCGAGGGAGGGAGGTAGGAGAGAAGAGAGAGGGGGAGAGCGAGGGAGGGAGGGAGGGAGAAAGAGAGAGGGGGAGAGCGAGGGAGGGAGGGAGGGAGGGAGAGAGAGGGAGAGAGCGAGGGAGGGAGGGAGAAAGAGAGAAAGAGAGAGGGGGAGAGCATTTACCGCATTGGCCTCATTTCTACTGAAGTATGAAATTATGCTGATGGTACATTTAGCTTTCATTTCCTCTCCTTTGATGTCTCTCTCTCTCCTTTCTCTTTTTCCCTCCATCTTTCGTCCATCTCTCTCTCTCATTCCTCTCTTTCTCCCCTCCCTCCCTCTGTCTCTCTCTCCCTCCCTCTTGCTCACCCCTCTCCCCTCCCTCTCTCCCTCTCCATCTCTCTCTGATGTGAGCAGCAGCAGTATCAGATGTAGCTGAAGCACTAACACAAACTACAGAACATTGCAGTACGCTAAGAATCTAGATCAGTACTGAATTGGAATTCTCACAGTGCCATTTGGATTCTAGATCAGTACTGAATTGGAATTCTCACAGTGCCATTTGGATTCTAGATCAGTAATGAATTGGAATTCTCACAGTGCCATTTGGATTCTAGATCAGTACTGAATTGGAATTCTCACAGTGCCATTTGGATTCTAGATCAGTACTGAATTGGAATTCTCACAGTATCATTTGGATTCTAGATCAGTAATGAATTGGAATTCTCACAGTACCATTTGGATTCTAGATCAGTTTCGCAGTATATGAGCATGTAACAGAGGTCATTTGGTGAACCAAACTCAGGTGAACACAGTTTTGTGGCACGCAGATGACCCGGCATTAAACCCAGTTGGTCAAAAGACTAAGGACTGTATTTCTGTTAAATCAGCTGGGTTTAAAATCCTCCCCATCACCCTGAACTGTTACTAGTCAGTAGCCCCCAGTAGGTGCTAAAATGTGATGTTATCTAAGAGCATTGTCATGGTTATGTGTTGAAACCACAATGGCCATAGTCTCTCTATACAATATATGACTCATGAGTGGTGACTAAAGGGACATACAGACACTCTCTCTCTCTCTCTCTCTCTGACTCTCTCTCTCTGACTCTCTCTCTCCCTGTTCTCTCTTCACACCGCTCTCTGACTCATAGAGCCTGTGAGAAACTCCTCTCCATGAGACGGCTGTTAACTTCATTATACCCTGGGCCGGGTGTGTGTGTGTGCTGTTTGTTTTATAGTCTATGTTAAAACAGGGTCTACTGTGTTTGTGTTTTTGATTGAGTATGTTAAAAGTGTTGATGGGTGTTGTATGTAAACAGCATTATGTCAGTGATTTTAGTGGCTAATTAGTTACACTTACACAAAGATGGCATCAAGAGTGTGTTTGTGTAACCCCAGAGGCACGTGAAGGGTGTGTCACCCTCATTAAGATCCTACAGAGGACAGCTAACCTCAGGTCTCCTCACATTACAGCCTGACACACACACACACTCTGCCTAGAAGATCTACGGTTGTCGTAACGCATCACCTGGGTCACACCACATTCTGACGCGGCAACCGTAGCCGTCACTGGGTCGCCATAGCAACCACATTGGGTGAAGAATCCTCAAGCAGATAGAGAAAGAGAGAATGTGCTTTGCTTTGCAGGAATGCTGTCAGGGAGTGGAGAACAGTATGACACCGTATGAGGCTGCAAGCTGTTGTCATGGTGCCTTCAAGACAACTGGGATCTCTGAAAAGAATCTTGATCTTGATGTCAGAGAAGTCGGGGCTCTAGGATGGATGCCCGAGTTTGGATGTCCTTTCCAAATTATTTTTCACCATTCAGAGTTCTTTAATTTGGTCTTTTTTTGGAGGGGGGTCTTGCATGCATCAAAATCAGAAGTCGGAGACTTACTGGTTCCGAGTTGTGTTAAGCGCACCATCAGTCCACGTAATCGACCTGGTATCAAACCCGGTTATCTATACCAGGGTTTCCTATACTCGGTCCTATACACCCCCCGGGTGCACATTTAGTTTTTTGCCCTCGCACTACACAGCTGAATCAAATAACCAGCTCATCATCAAGCTTTGCTTATTTGAGTCAGCTGTGTAGTATTTGTATTTATTATGGATCCCCATTAGCTGCTTCCAATGCTGCAGCTACTCTTCCTTACAATACATTCCCAACACACTGTGTGCCCTCAGGCCCCTACTCCACCACATATCTACAGTACTAAATCCATGTGTAGTGCTAGTGCAAAAACCAAAACGTGCACCCATGGGGAGCCCCAGGACCGGGTTTGGGAAACCTTGATCTATACAATGCAAGACCATGTCAGCCCACTAAGCAAAATCCTAGGTGCTCAATATAGGAGCCAACAGTAGTCTTCAGGTCATCTTTCTGTCATTTCACACACATTGTGAAAGGAAATATCACACAAGAGGCAGATTCTTAACTGTTGTTTTTATTAAGAAAATCCTTTTGCAGAGTCGATATGATAATTTCTTCATATACATAATATCTTATAGTTAGGATGCATTGCCACAGTACATTATAGTTGGAAGACTATTGCTAGAATAAATGGCTAGAATAATAATTAATTATACTAACAACTATCTTAAAAATAAAAAATGTCTATACATGATCATTATGTTAAAAAAAAGGTCCAAACAAAAATGTTTACAAAAACAATAAGAGATTAAAAACAGTTACACTTTTCAAACCAAAGCCATTATTAATGCAGAAGAATTATAATAATAAAATACAAATATGTTAATTTCACAGTTTGCATCCTTATTGGTTCTCATGCTCGCTGGGAACACTTATTGGGGCCATGCAGGGAGGGAAGGACAGAGGTTAGTAGAACTACACTACCCAGAAGTCATTTCACCCCTCAGAGGCCAGGTCCAGAAACAACTTCGAGGCACTTCCACGTTTTGTGTTTGGCAGAGCAGACAAGTGTAAACAATATGGCGGAAGTTCCCTCAAGCCTAATAGTTAACCCTGTCCCCTATCCAGTCCCTTCAGATATTTGAAATGCTAGGGGCAAGGAGTTGTTTCTGGGCTGATAGTATGATCTGGGGTGATGCAAAAATTCCAAACTGCATCCCTGGTAGGATTGAGTTTCGAGAACATGTTTCTGATTAACTACACTCAATTAACTACTCTTCCCATAGTCTTTTGTGCCACTTCTCTTCTGCAACATGACCAGTACCCAGTTTCCAAGACAGGATCCAGCACTCTAAAACTACACACGTGAAAAAAAAGAAACCCTCACATTGGTTCATCTCTGGAGGACTCCGCCCATTTGGGCTCTGGCCAGTCCCCCAGGTGCTCATCCAATGAAGTGAGAGATCTTCCTCAGTGCCCATCCCTTCTCTGATTCTAATAACGTACTGTGGAATCAGTTGGCAGCTCTACCTTTTCACTCCTAAGAGAACCACAGTACCCACAATCCTTTGAAGAAGCCATGATGTCACCATTCCCTAACGTTCCTAAATCCTCTATCGAGTCTATATCCACCTCCAGCTATATAACTAATTGCTATTTACAGCTATCTGCAGATGTGGAGTGAAGGGGAGTGGTAAAACTAATAGGAAGTGTACAACAGATGGGTTACAGGGTGACACAGTAGTGCAGAAAAACAGACAATGTCCAAATCTCACGACACCCTATTCCCTATGTAGTGCACTACTTTGACCAGAATCACATGGGATCAGGTGCCACATGAGACGCAGATAATGAGGTTTCTATGGGACAAAGGATATATATGTGTGTGTGTGTGTGTGTGTGCACGCAGTGGTGTTAAGTACTTAAGTAAAAATATTTTAAAGTATTACTTCAGTAGTTTTTTGGAGTATATTTTACTTTACTACATTCCTAAAGAAAATGTACTTTTTACTCCATACATACATACTTCATACACCCAAAAGTACTTGTTACATGTGTGCTTAGCAGGACAGGAAAATGGTCAAATTCACACGCACTTATCAAGAGAACACATGGTCATCCCTACTGCCTCTGATCTGGCAGACTCACTAAACACAAATGCGTCGTTTGTAAATTATGTCTGTACAAGTTAAAAACAAGAAAACAGTGCCATCTGCTTTGCTTAATATCAGGAATTTGAAATTATTTATACCTTTACTACTTAAGTATATTTGACCAAGTCCACTGACTTTTGATACTTAAGTATATTTAGAACAAAATACAGACTTTTACTCAAGTAGTATTTTACTGGGTGACTTTCACTTGAGTAACTTTCTAATGAGGTATCTGTACTTTTACTCAAGTATGAAAATTGGGTACTTTTTCCACCACTGTGTGTGCATGAGCCTGAGCAGTCTGACTCATGCAGAACGTGTGGGTCATCTCCACAGGGAACCTCTGACCGACACTTCATAAAACCGCATTAACACACACACACTGAATATTGGCCTTTGGCAGATGCAATGAGACCAGTTGTGGGAGGATGGGGTAGAGGCGTCTGTGCCTATTCAATCTAACACTGTACACACACACACACACACACACACACACACACACACACACACACACACACACACACACACACACACACACACACACACACACAATACTATTTGATGTAGAATGTTTCACATAATTCACTAAAATGTGGGTCAATCTGATCTGAATAATAGATGACTGTATACTTTATTATAGTTCTAGTGTAATACTGCACTAGAACACTGTTTTCTAATCAGATCCAGGACCTTTTCCTGAGCATGTGATCTGAACAGGAACAACCCTGAGCCTTAGCTATAGCCTACAACTGGGGATCAGCGTTTTCCTGGTCAGGGCATGAGGTCAGGAAAACATTTGGGCCATAAGTATAACACAGCACATAGCAACACAACGTACCTTCTCAATACCCTATACACAGTGATGGAGACCATTCCCTTTCTAATTCAGTCTATTCAATTTGATCATTGTTTTTCCAATGACAGAGTTTTCCTTTTATGAACAGATTTTAAATTAATATTCCGAATTGAAAATTAAATCCCTGGTTGAAACACTAATCAATTCCGTGCTTCTTTTTTAGAGAGATATGAAGTGGTGTTTTCTACTTCTTTGGGTCCAGTTTAAATCCGGGTTCCCTTACATAGTTTATGTCCTAAATGATACCCTATATAGTGCATTAATTTAGATCAGAGCATATGGGCTCTGGTCAAAAAAATAGTGCACTATATAGAGAATAGGGTGCCATTTCCGATGCAGCTTAACCTTTTTGTCTGCTTTGTTACAATACCGTGCTATATAACCAACCCACAGCCTTATGGTGCTCTGTACACACACGTTTAAATACTGTACACATTACAAGTCACCTGGAATAATAACTACAGGAGAGCTGCTCCCTCCTTCCTCCACCTCTGTCCAAAATATATTGGCCGTCATTTATTCTGCAAGATAACGAAACATGGTAAAACAAAAATACAACGTCAATCAAATGATTGTGCTTTTAGCTCTCCTGTATAGTAAGTAGGATGACTGTGTCCATAAATGCTGATCTAAGATCAGTTTTGCATTTCCCCCCTAATGGTTAAAGTTATTATTTGGGGAGTAAGCTGATCCTAGATCTGCGGTTAGGGGCCACTTCCATCTGGAGTATATATATATATATATATATATATTCTGTACTTTGACAAACAACCTTATTGCGTTACATAAACCAATAGAGGTGTTTGGGACAATAATATAATTACATCACTCCTTTTTCATGTACATACTATGTAGGAATACACTTGGTGAATGACCACTGGTCTCCAAAAAGCATGTGCGTGTGTGTGCATTTATATTTGTGTGTGTGTGTGTGTGTGTGTGTGTGTGTGTGTGAGACATAAAGTGCAATGTGATGGTATTTGCATGGCATTAAACTAATCGAGTGTCTTCCCTCCGTCAAGTAGAGTTGTCACTCCATCCTCTCTGTGCTTCTCTGTGTACGAAGAGGATTCAGCTGCTTGGCATGGAAAACAGAAGGCCAATAGAAAGGCTCCTCACATGAAACAACAAGGGCCAAAGCCAACCGACGCAAACATTCCCAACGACATCATCCGCAGTATTCCCAGTCCAAATCCCACAACAAACTTTTCTAATACCTCTTCACATGTTCCAAGTCCACTCCAAACGTTTCAAGTCCATCGTCCATCCGAACCAAAGTCCAACTACCAAGTGTCTCAGGTAGACTTCTTAACATTTCAGTCCAACTACCAAGTGTCCCAGGTAGACTTCTTATCATTTCAGTCCAACTACCAAGTGTCCCAGGTAGACTTCTTAACATTTCAGTCTTTCTTTCCCAGGTTCTCTTGACTCGGATTCCAAGTCAGACGTGAACCACTACACTTCCCTTGTTTGTCACTGAGCTAAAGTCTTAGAGGGATTGTTGATGTCACAAGTTCAACGTTTCTCCAGTTCAAGTAATGATTTCGATCCATTTTGAAGCCACTTGAATGAGGTGTTAAGAGGATTCTCCATTTAGCATGATGACAGAGACGGTTAGGGGGTATACTGTCTGTGTCTTTCAGAGGTGCTAGGGAGGGAGGCCATGTATTCATAGGATATGTACATGTTGGAGTGTCCCTAGTGTAACATCTAGTGACCTCGCCAAGAGGTTGGGACCTCACGGCGTGATGGCTGAGGTGTTGGACTGATGCTGACAGATGCAGGGTTGCGGGTTCGAGTCGTGTTCAGACTACCCCACCCCCCAAATATTTTCACTACAATGGGACTGTATGGAGGGTTAGGACCGTGATCAGCCAGACAGGAGACGAGAGAGGATACTGAGAGGGTGAGGTATAGAACCCACCAGTGGTCCTCTCTTCACTCTTCTGCGTCTCGCTCTTCTCTTCCTCTCCCCCTCTTCTGTGCGTCTTTTATCCTCTCACTTTCTGTCTTCCTTGTGACCTCCTCTCCTCTCCTCTCCCCTCCCCTCCCCTCCTCTCCCCTCCCCTCCCCTCCCCTCCCCTCTCCTCTCCCCCTCTCCTCTCCTCTCCTCTCCCCTCCTCCCTCCCCTCCCCTCCCCTCTCCTCTCCTCTCCCCTCTCCTCTCCTCTCCTCTCCTCTCCTCTACATGACACTACATTTCCCCTTCAGTCTCTCAGCTCTGGACTGTTTTCCGGACCGTTTCCCGTCGATGTTGAGACTCATGTTTCTCTTCTTGTCCAGGTTGAGCAGCTCCTGGAACAGCTCGGTCACGTTGTGGTTGGTCTTAGCTGACGTCTCCATGAACGCACACTTCCACGTGGTCGCCTTGAAGACCACACAGTAGGATTATCAATAGGATTCATTTGATTATTGTTATTAACAGGAGAAAGTAGAACAGGAATTCGCTTTACAGCAAATCGGCCCGACAATACCAGACCTGGGTAAAATATACACAGATCAACTACTTTGAGGTGGGATTTTTAACTTGGGATTTGCACTTTGGGCACTATTCCAAACTGAATCGATATTTTAAAGTATTTGACATTATGTAGTTCTACTGAACCCAGGTCAGATTTTGTTTTGTTTGTTTACGTTACAGACCTGTGCCTCTCCATCTTTAGTCTCCACCTCTCTCTGGGTCTCATCACTCTTGTTGCCCACCAACATGATGGGGATGGCCTCTATGTTCCCCTTTATGGCTATCACCTGGAGAACACAAGGAGAGATTACAACACACTGTCTCACACACACAGTCTCACACACACAGTCTCACACACACAGTCTCACACACACAGTCTCACACACACAGTCTCACCTGTTGGTAGATAGGCTTGAGTTCCTCCAGTGACTGTTTGCTGGTTACAGAGTAGACCAGTATGAAGGCATGTCCTTTAGATATGGACAGCCTCTGCATGGCAGGGAACTGGTGACTGCCTGTTGTATCAGTTATCTGGAGCGTACACACACTCTTATCACAGCTGATCACCTGTAGACACACACAATTAGTATCATTAGGGTAATCCATGATCAATCATTGAAAAAAAAAAACATTGCTTATACTCAATGCTCTTTTGATCACTAAGTTGTATCATTTGACTTGGTGCATCAGATCAGTGGATAAAAATAGCCCTCTGGACACACTATATATGGTCATTACGTCTATATAAAGCAGTTGGTTTACAGCCCATCCCTGATTACCTGTCAATGCATCGTTTTGTCTGAAACGGCACCCTATTCTCTGAAGTGCACTATTTTCAGGCCATGGTCAAAGTAGTGGACTAAACAGAGATTAGGGTGCCATCCCAGACGCTGACTCAGTCTTCCTTCCTCTCCCTGTCTCACCTGTCGATAGGTGTCCTCCACAGTGGGGATATAGGTGTCCCTGAAGGTGCCTTTAACGAAGCGTAGGACCAGGGAGCTCTTCCCCACTCCCCCCGCGCCAAACACCACCACCCTGTAGTCATTACTCTGCTCAGGCATGCTGCCCCCTACTGCCTGGACACAGTATTAAACACACACAGAGAGAAGAGGGAATATGTGAATTGCAGTACTGACCCCAGATGGAGACAGCCACATGTACTGACCCCAGATGGAGACAGCCACATGTACTGACCCCAGGTGGAGACAGACACATGTACTGACCCCAGGTGGAGACAGCCACATGTACTGACCCCAGGTGGAGACAGACACATGTACTGACCCCAGGTGGAGACAGCCACATGTACTGACCCCAGGTGGAGACAGACACATGTACTGACAAGGGGGTATCCCTGATGAAACAAAGGCTTTTAACTACCGTTAACTCACCACAACTCATCTTTCTGTATCTGAACCTATTCCTCAAATACTATTCTGCATTCTTGGCATAGTGTGTGTGTGTGTGTGTGTGTGTGTGTGTGTGTGTGTGTGTATTATTGAACAGCTCTGGGGCTAAACCCTGTTATAAGGACCTCTAACACCAAATGACAACACTGGAATTACAATCCCACTTCAAACTAGAACACCACCACTCGGTGCAGACATACTAATATTCATGGACCAATGTGGGAATTTCAGTCTAAAGGTCCACACACACACACTCTTGACACTAGGGCACAGAGATTGATGACACTCTTACCAAATGGGACTGTCTCACTCTGACCATCTTTCTTTCCTCCCCTTCTCTGATGAATAGAGATGGAAGGATAGAGTGCTTTAATGAATGAATGAATGAATGAATGAATGAATGAATGAATGAATGAATGAATGAAGTAAATACACCTGGACCAGCCCAGCCAACTCTACATTAGGAGATCACTTTGGCACAGACCAATACTCCTCTACTCAGCATTTGTCCTTCTCTCTCTTCTCCTCATCTCTCCTCCTGTGTGTGTTTGTATGCCTGACAGTCTCTGTGGTTAGCTGCCCGAGAGACTGACTATCTGTCTGTCGCACACACCTGTCAGCTTTTTGTGTATGTGCAAATGTGTGTGTCGCCCCTATGAATGAATGCAGTTCCACACACACCCTTGGCTGACTTCTGCTGTCAGATCTTATCACAGCTGGCTGAGGTGTGTGTGTGTCTGCAGCCAGGGAAAATACATACTGATACTCTGTGTACACATGAGTCCAGGAGTCTTCCATTCTATACCACACACACACACACACACACACACACACACACACACACACACAGTATAGAATTCACATCTTCATCTGCTTCATCTGTTCTCTCTGTGGGTGTGCATGCATGCGCGTGTCCATGCATGGGTGTGATGGAGAGTGATGCAAACAGAGGTAATAAGCATTCAAATCTCGGTGTCCCGCATATACATTTCACATTAGAAAGCTTTGTTTGTAGAACATTTACAACCACTTCATAACCCATCTTCATCCCAGTTCTAGACAACAATCCCTTCATTCCGTCACTCCAACAGATTTCTCCGACATTAAGATGGGCTTAGTGTGTGTGTGTGTGTTTGTATGTATATAAGTGTGTTTATGCATGTGTGTGTGTTACAGATTGCACCACAGGGGTCTAGGCTTAGCAGCTAATCATTGAGCCTAACCTCTCTGTTCTTCTGGACTGTTTGCATTGACCCAATTCCCAGGTCTTAACTTAGCAGCACGCCTCCTTCACATACAAAACACACAGAGTGTAGGATAGTAAACTATGATGATCCTGACATCCACAATCCATGCTCCTGCTGGTCAGTATCTGGGGGACATGCAGGAGAGAAGCAGACAGACAGACAGCAGGAGAGGAGCGGACAGACAGCAGGAGAGGAGCGGACAGACAGCGAGCAGGAGAGGTACGGACAGACAGACAGCGAGCAGGAGAGGTACGGACAGACAGACAGCGAGCAGGAGAGGTACGGACAGACAGACAGCGAGCAGGAGAGGTACGGACAGACAGACAGCGAGCAGGAGAGGTACGGACAGACAGACAGCGAGCAGGAGAGGTACGGACAGACAGACAGCGAGCAGGAGAGGTACGGACAGACAGACAGCGAGCAGGAGAGGTACGGACGGACAGACAGCGAGCAGGAGAGGTACAGACAGACAGCGAGCAGGAGAGGTACGGACAGACAGACAGCGAGCAGGAGAGGTACGGACAGACAGACAGCGAGCAGGAGAGGTACGGACAGACAGACAGCGAGCAGGAGAGGTACGGACAGACAGACAGCGAGCAGGAGAGGTACGGACAGACAGACAGCGAGCAGGAGAGGTACGGACAGACAGACAGCGAGCAGGAGAGGTACGGACAGACAGACAGCGAGCAGGAGAGGCGGACAGACAGACAGCGAGCAGGGGAGAGGTGCGGACAGACAGACAGCGAGCAGGAGAGGTGCGAACAGACAGACAGCGAGCAGGGAGGTACAGACAGACAGACAGCGAGCAGGAGAGGTACGGACAGACAGACAGCGAGCAGGAGAGGTACAGACAGACAGCGAGCAGGAGAGGTACAGACAGACAGCGAGCAGGAGAGGTACAGACAGACAGCGAGCAGGAGAGGTACAGACAGACAGCGAGCAGGAGAGGTACAGACAGACAGCGAGCAGGAGAGGTACAGACAGACAGCGAGCAGGAGAGGTACAGACAGACAGCGAGCAGGAGAGGTACAGACAGACAGCGAGCAGGAGAGGTACAGACAGACAGCGAGCAGGAGAGGTACAGACAGACAGCGAGCAGGAGAGGTACAGAGACATCACTTCAACCAGTGTGAGCCAAAAATCACATAAACATCAAAGGAAATAGGTGCCACTCATAAAAACTCTGGGTCTTTCAGGACACTCACTCGCCATTCTTAGAAAGGACATCAGTAATTCAGGCCCTGGCTGGTCACCATATCCCCATGCTAGAAAGGACATCAGTAATTCAGGCCCTGGCTGGTCACCATATCCCCATGCTAGAAAGGACATCAGTAATTCAGGCCCTGGCTGGTCACCATATCCCCATGCTAGAAAGGACATCAGTAATTCAGGCCCTGGCTGGTCACCATATCCCCATGCTAGAAAGGACATCAGTAATTCAGGCCCTGGCTGGTCAACATATCCCCATGCTAGAAAGGACATCAGTTATTCAGGCCCTGGCTGGTCACCATATCCCCATGCTAGAAAGGACATCAGTAATTCAGGCCCTGGCTGGTCACCATATCCCCATGCTAGAAAGGACATCAGTTATTCAGCCCCTGGCTGGTCACCATATCCCCATGCTAGAAAGGACATCAGTTATTCAGGCCCTGGCTGGTCACCATATCCCCATGCTAGAAAGGACATCAGTTATTCAGGCCCTGGCTGGTCACCATATCCCCATGCTAGAAAGGACATCAGTTATTCAGGCCCTGGCTGGTCACCATATCCCCATGCTAGAAAGGACATCAGTTATTCAGGCCCTGGCTGGTCACCATATCCCCATGCTAGAAAGGACATCAGTTATTCAGGCCCTGGCTGGTCACCATATCCCCATGCTAGAAAGGACATCAGTAATTCAGGCCCTGGCTGGTCACCATATCCCCATGCTAGAAAGGACATCAGTAATTCAGGCCCTGGCTGGTCAACATATCCCCATGCTAGAAAGGACATCAGTTATTCAGGCCCTGGCTGGTCACCATATCCCCATGCTAGAAAGGACATCAGTAATTCAGGCCCTGGCTGGTCACCATATCCCCATGCTAGAAAGGACATCAGTAATTCAGGCCCTGGCTGGTCACCATATCCCCATGCTAGAAAGGACAGTAGTATGGACAATTACTAACCCTAACTCTGATGTGTCCACTCATCATAGCTCAGTCCCCAAACTGTGATGATGCAACCATAAAGTGGGCATGAAAGATGACACACACATTTCCTCCAACACCCACCTACACACACACGCAGCCATGGTCCAATCCCTCTTTACTACCATCTGCTACACTATAAAGCTTAATCACTGGAATTACTGTCATCCCTCTACCTCTCCTCTCATCCTCCTACTATGAACCCACACAAACACAAGGACCGGGAACACACACACACACACAGCAATGATAGTCATGGAAGAAAGCCTGCCATAAACAGCACACATAACGTTAATCGGGCAAGCATACAATGTCCAGATGTACCGCCTGAAAATATGGATTAAAAATGGTTTAGCATAGGCCTACTGTTAGTCAGAGACTATGCGTCACGTTGCCATCATGTTGGTGGAATGTAGCCTACTGTGTGTGTGTGTGTGTGAGAGAGAGAGAGATAATGCATGTCCATGGCGGGCTTCTAGCAGGGTATGCTATAGGCAAAGTAAGAGTTAAAAACGACCTCGTTTGTTGTCAGCCTGTTGTCACAGGCTAACCTACTCTACCCGTTTCATTCATAAAATACTTCGCCATCTCGCTTTGGTGGCGGTGGCATAATTTCAAAGGCACATCATATCCTCCAAATCTTCAAAACGAGACATGTTAGATCCCTGCATAGAATATCATCCTCTCTCCCTCTCGCGCATTCCTGACGATAATGCACACGGTTTATGGCGCAGTAACATTTTAACATATGGTAGAAATAACATGAACGGTTTGCAATTTTTTTTAAACTGCTGCCCCATATTTACCAAGGCAACTGTCCAAGAGAGGCAACGCCACACAACAACATTCTCTGACCGACATAGCCTACCGGATTTTTCTAAAGATAGATCTGGTTGTGGTTAAGTGCTACATACCTAAATTTGATGTGTAGTCCCGTTTTAGTGGCTGTCTTCGGACAACACGTTAGTAAAGCAAAACGCTGAGTTTTAAAGCATTGTATTCTATTCATGTAGCGCTCTCATGTCGTCCGCGAATTCACAGCCCGTGCTCTCTCTCTATCTCTCTCCTTGTTGAAGCTATATTTATCGCTTTCTCTACTTGATATTCCCATGCACTACAGTTCTAGTGCCACAATGTCTCTCCTCCCTCTATCGGTATGTCTCCATCTATACCAGTCTCCATCTATACCAGTCTCCATCGATCCCCTTATGGCTTGCGGATCAACGCGTCATCACACAACACTCACACAACACACAGATAAACGCACAAATAGGGCTAACGTTTTAGCGACTGTAAAACGCAGGACCGGGCACGGTTTCGTGAATTACCGAGTTTTTATTTCAGCATATCAAGTGAAGCCATACTTTAGCCAGACTGTCGAATTAACAGAAAAATATGTTTTGGGAGTAAATTGAAGAAAATGACCCTTCTAGTTGCATCCCACTGTCCCTCCATAGCCGCAGGAAGTAGGGGCGCTGAAGGTGCTCCCCACTTATTTATAGCCTATATTTGGCAGATAAACAAAAAGGGTTGCTTAGCCTACTGCATGATCAGTCCCAACCAAAAAGGGGTGCTTAGCCTACTGCATGATCAGTCCCAACCAAAAAGTCCTACGGCTTTATTTGCTAAAGGCACAGTTTCATATTAAAGTCAGCTGTCAGATTTGGGTACCGTTTAGTAAAGGCTTTCAGGTGCCACCATCTTGGCATAAAAACAAATCCAAGAATCCCATTCTGAGTGGACATTGGCATGGAGTGTCTGGTGTTTGCAGCACTAGGTCACTAGGACTGGAACCCTGTACATTTGTACGTTTCTTGTCTGTATCCTTTCTGCCGCTCTCACCATCCCCCACTTAGGCAGCCACCAGCCTGTGAGCCAAACATCCAACCACCAGTCCACACACTGACCCGCCCACCATCCCCCACTTAGGCAGCCACCAGCCTGTGAGCCAAACATCCAACCACCAATCCACACACTGACCCGCCCACCATCCCCCACTTAGGCAGCCACCAGCCTGTGAGCCAAACATCCAACCACCATCCACACACTGACCCGCCCACCATCCCCCACTTAGGCAGCCACCAGCCTGTGACCCATCCAACCACCCCACCATCCCCCCATCCCCACTTAGGCAGCCACCCGCCTGTGAGCCAAACATCCAGGAGCTGTCACTCCTGCCCTACCGAACCCCCTAATGTTTTACTGCTGTCTTAACCCCATGTATTTCCCTGTAGCCCACTCTGTCTTGCCCCTTCATGTTTTTGCATCAATGTACACTTTGTATGTCAGCAGTTTCTGTTTTTGATTAATTTGCGGTTTGTTTAATTTGTATATTATAATTTGTTTGTAAAGCGTATTAAGACATGTTTGAATGCACTTTAAATAAATAGTGATTTGATCTGTATCTCTCCGGGACCAGCGCTGGAACTAAAGCCTGCACTGCCTGTAAAGAGTGTTTGTCTCCCTCTGTCAGTGAGTTAGAGTACTGCAAGGACTACACACCACAGTCCCCCAGGGAAACTCAAGACCATACACACGTATGTGTGGACAGCAAAGGCAGTCTTCAGAGTAAAGGAACAGCTGGGGAGAAAAGCCTCAGGGAGGATGGGAGAGAGACAGTACAGGATGAGTTAGACATGCAATGCTCTGCTATCACCCCCAGTCTGGCATTTATGATTTGATTAAAGGAAGTGCATTTATAGACTTTTGCCAGGTTCCCAAATTACTACAAACACAGAGAGAACACACACCGCACACATTTACATTTAAGTCATTTAGCAGACGCTCTTATCCAGAGCGACTTACAAATTGGGACAGTGAGTAGGTGTGGCCATTAGTCAGTCAGTTTATTTAGACATTACACTCCCAGCATGGACATAAGAGCCATCCCATTCAGACTTGTCTGAGAGTGAACATTCACCAAAACATATCCCAGATGATTTTACTTCCTGTATACCAGTAAATGTACTAAGCACAGGTCAACTGGGTATATCAACATCTTAGTGCAGGGCTATTCCACTCCAGCCTTCATATATGCAGTACTGCTGGTTCTCTCTGGTAGTTCAATTGATTGATAATTGAATTCCCAGATTCCTCTGACAGGGAGTATTTCATAAAGTAGGATCAATGAGTTAACCAACTTTCCTAAATAGTCCAAAATAAATTAATATTTCAGAATTCCTATATAATTGAGAACGGCATGGTGTAAAAGACTCCAGTTGTGGAAAAGTGTGAACAGAGTACAGACGAAACATTACTCAAGTTCCAGTTTGATTTATTAAAGACAATGAGAATAGAGAACGTACTAAACAAACATACTTTCCAGTTCAGTTTACATACATAAATAATTTTGTTCAGGCAGGTTGATGGAGTAAAAATCTTTGGCACAGATCTGCAGACATTGCGGAGACATGCTACTGTATGCACTAATTACAAGAGACTGAAATAACATGGCTATCTTGTAGGAAATGACCCAGCTCAGAATGGCTCTATCCCAAACATACCCCTAGACTCTACTCCCTAGACACCTCCATTAGCCCCTACCCCCTGGTACAGTGTTTCCCAATCCATTATTATGGGGCCATTTTTGTTCTAGCCAAGCACTAACCCACCTGGTTTAACAAGCTAATTTATCACAGTCTGACTTATTGAGTCTGGTGTGTTAGTGCTGGGGTAGGTCAAAGGGGGAAATTGGCTAAGGGTGGATTCGTGAAGTCAACGTGTCTCCGTCGAGAGAGAGAGAGAGAGAGAGAGTCCACTGATTCACAGACATCTACAGCACATGGGTTACCTGACAGTAGGCTACAGATTACATTAAGACATTCGCATTGTTTAGAGGTCAGCTGGATTGTGTGGTGGCTACCCTAAGCTTCTGGTTGCATTCCAACCGGTCTTTAAAAACAGTCACGCTGCGCCGATTATCAGATGCCACAACGCCTGGATTATGGGAAACTCATCATATAACATTGATACATGCAACTTAAAAAGACAGACTAGAATGTGAAAAAACAAACAAGTCCCTTGTGTGCTGCAGGGTGGTCACCGGCCACTGATCACGTGACACGGTCCATTATCATCCTTCATGGGACATCACACACTCGGTTGTGTGGTTCTGTGTGTTTATTGGAGTCTAGGCGTCTTTGAGGCTTGTGGTCATACATCGGTCGGTCACTGGTTCTTGTCATTCTTGAGGACCTGGTTGACAGCTGGAGAAAAAAAAAAACGACAATAAAAACATTAGTTATTAGTTTGACTGACAGATCTGGTGACCGTGTGTGTACAGCTAGATTTACATTGCTGAGATGCGGGATAACTAAGTATCGTACTTTACATGTGATTTAGAGTTCGGAGCAGTGAGACTGCTTCAGATGCCTTTTCTGAAGCAGTCAGATTCTCCCGGATCATTTTCTAGCCCAACGTGCAGTCACTTTACATTTGAGCACGCCATGGGTGACAATTACTCTACCAGTACTAATTTGCGGCGTCGGGGAAAAACTGAGGTGTCGGGAGCCGGGACTGTTGATTCCGCATCTCCACAATATAAATCCAACTTGTGGGTCTGTGCCTCACCTTCTTTCGTGACAGTATCAGCAATGTTCTTGGCCTTATCACTCAGGTTGTTGACGACACTGTCCAGGGTAGCCTGGTGTCTGAGGAACACGGGACGGACCACACGGGAGTAGAGAATAGCAGAACCGTTCCACGTCACCGGAGCCATACACCACAGCAGGAACAAACACTGTAGGAGAGGGGGATTGAGAGAGAGATTCTATGATGGATGTTCTTTTGGCCTCCTGTATATTGAATGTTACACACACACCTTGCCAGCATAGTAGAAGGGGAACCAGGAGAGGAAGATGTCAGAGAAAGCCTCTGCAATACTGAAGAATCCGTAGACCACCCAGTAGGTCAACCACTGAGTGTCATCGTCTTTCTTCTTACTCTCTATGGCCTTGATTCTGATTGGACAACAGGACAAGTGATGAATGGAAATAATTAATGAACATAAATCATGTTTAACCCTTCACCTGGAGCATAGATGTGAGCATGACAACACCCCTTGTTAGATATGTTTTGAGGTGCTACTTACGAGAGGTACGCTGGGTAGACAAAGCCAATCAGGTTACAGAGGAGAGAGGCTCCATAGCCAAACAACAGATAGAGACTGATCAGAGAGACCACACCTAGAGACAGAGAGATTCATACCAGATATCAGTCAATCTGGAAACATTTCAAAGCATCTTCATATAATGATGTGTGTGTGTGTGTGTGTGTGTGTGTGTGTGTGTGTGTTAGAGCAGGATGTTGGATGAATAAACAGGACAAGGCTTCGTGTGAAACTCTATTCAAAACACTGACATTCACAAATTCAATGTTGATGTACATAAGACATCTAGTGTAACCATGTGGAATATGAACTTTGGAATAGGAGACAGAGATTCCACATAGATACTGGTCCGCTCTCAACTAAACCAACAAACTAGCAACTACATTAACCTACAGCCGTGAACTTCACTGTCTGTCAAATTAATCCTTCACACATTTCAGTCAACATATGTACAATGGATTCCCATGTAAAAAAAGATGTATTTTTTTTTAATAGGGTCAGAGTTTTAGAGCTGGACAGAGAAAAGGAGAGAAGCAGCTGCTGCTTGCTATTGTAACCCTAACTAGCAGGTAATCGGCTTTTGTTTGGTTTAGTTCCTGTTTGCATAGGGAAATAATTTAGACATATGGCACCAGGCTTTTCATCTGCAGGTTATAGTCCAATACACCAATCAATCAATACAACTCATGATCTTCAAGACTCATGACTAGTTTCAGTTATGGCAGACGGCTATACATGGTCACAAAACTATGACTTGGAAAAGCAACACTGGGCACATCGAAATTATTCTCAAATGTGTCAATGGTGTTTTGTGAAATTCCTGTTTTGGAGTGCATCAAGTGTCATCCACAAACATGCTGGCACTCCCCACATACGGACCAGGACACTACAGACTTCATCAAAAACCCATTCCCACATAACAGAGACTGTTTGAATACCTTGCTATAATAGTCCTTCATTGCCATGCTGCTTGAAGTAGCCAAGTCCCAACCTTGGGAATTTCCATGAGCCCTAGTTTGGACATGACAATAGTCCTAGGCATCATTAATATAGTGACTAACCAGTGCCTTCCCCTTCCTCCACCAAACAGCTTAGGTTGCCCAGTGGACACCATGTCTGAATGCTTGGTGACGTGATCAGTCCCTCCACAGGCAGCTGTAGAGCAGACAGAGTCCCTCTCTGACGTTGATGGAAGACTAATGGGCTGGGGTTCCTTCTCCAGAAGATGAGCTACATAGTATATCCTACAGGCAACTTCTCCTCCCAGTACTGAACACACATTGACCGCAGAGAACTTCCCACCAAACGTTAAAGTACTTCACTTCATACTTGACCAGACAAAGGCGCGCGCACACACACACACACACACACCTGTAAGGTACATAGTATATAAGACAATCTTTGAATATTAGGTCCAGTTAGTTCAGTAGTCACCAGAAAGTCCACCTCAGTCCAATGTCAAATTCTGTTGTTGCTCTCAGGACATTTCCATAAACATCAGTACTGGCAGACCGTGTGTGTGTGTGTGTGTGTGTGTGTGTGTGTGTGTGTGTGTCAATAATACCCCCAAAAGGACAATATTACGACAGCAACAGAACTAGCCTGGTGCCAGATCTGTTCGTGCTCTTGTCCAACTTCATTGTTGTCAGTGTCAGTGAATGAGTAGGCATTACGGCACAAACAGACAGGCACAACCTCTGAAGGAGCACAACTCAACTGAAGACAGCAGGTCACCCTAAAATCTGCCATCTCAACATAGCAGTTGGTATTTCTGTAGGAGTTATAAATACACCCCTTGGCTAGGCTAGGGAGGAGCTGCTAGCTAGACATTAGAAGCAGCTAAATCGACCACTAACAGTGGATTAACTGCAGTCTAGGCCATCCCGACCTTTGCTACTTCAAATGAGTGTCGTAAAACCATATTGTAGGCAGCCTAGGCCTACAACTTATAGAGATCAGCTAATGGGGATCCATAATAAATACAGTCACGTTAAAACAATATTTGGTCTGGTGACACCGTTTGTTTTCTATGGTTTGTTTGTGTTAGGCCTAACTGGGCTAGACTGCGTTACTGTTTAACAGCTACAACTGTTGCTGGTAGGCTAGTTAGTTCATGTGACATGTCAGCAAAATAACTGTCATATGTGCCGACCTTGCCAAACCAGCCAACGTTGCATAACGAGAAAGTAACCACAAGCGGCTAGACCAGAGGGTGATGTTACAATGTTTCAACATTGACAGAGCAGCATTTACAACCAAGCAACTGGCAAAGTCCGACATTGCAAGTGGATTTAATATAAACTATTACCTGAAGCGATATATTTCTTCTGTATCCCAGTTTTCTCCTCCATCGTAGCTAGGAGATCTGTCACAAAGTTATTTTCATTCAACAAAGCCTCATAGCGGTTATGAAGTTGGGCAAACATTGTTGTAGTGGCGCCGTGTAAAACGTGTTGATTTTTTTGGATGCGTAGCCTACACAAACAACAAACCCAATCAAAATATTACGGTCAATAAAGAAGCGAAAAACGTAAAAATATTGTATATGTTTAAAGTTTAACACACCGAATTATCCGTGCGTGCCTACAAGCTGTTGGGCATACGGTTCCTGGCGAAGCAAACGAGCGAGAGGGAGGACTTTAATTAAGGTACAACCAATCAGAAAACGATTTTGTTGACAGCTAGTTGAAGCAACAGGTGACGAAAGTCCATTTTTATTGCCGACAGTAAAGTTCAGTTAACCATTATGCTACAGTACTAATATCTGGTGAGTGTTGGTGTTTAGATGTTTCTGTCATTGCTAGGGCCATGTGTTTTGGTCTACCATGCTACGTGACCTAGATTTTAACATTTATTTTAAGCCTTTCCATAAATTAGAATTATACCAAAAATTAAAGCATTTTTTTGAAGATGGTGCTGGACCATCTGATATAAAAATCTGATGAAAAATCTTTAAACAAAGGTTAAAATCCAGGTCATGTGACATGATTGTCCAAAACACGGGGCCCTAGTCCTTGCACATCTATCTCGTTATTTATGTCAAGTAGCAGTGAAAGAGCTTGCAGGCCCGGTCTGTAATTCTACCAACAGCTGATGCTGAGCCTGCCACTACTGGACAAATAACTATTCTCTGTCTGAACTGAACTTCAGCATGACACCATTTTAGCACAAGAGGGCGCCATCAACCTGCAAATATGAGAATAAAAAAAAATCTAACTTTATTTGTCACGTGCGCCAACTACAACATGTGAAGACTACCGTGAAACGCTTACTTACAAGCTCTTAACAGTGCAGTTCAATAAAAGTTAAGAAAATATTTACCAAGTAGACTAAAATTTAAAAGTAACACAATAAGAATATCAATAATGAGGTGATATATAGAGGGCACCGGTACAGAGTCAGTGTAGGGGGGTACAGGGTAGTTGAGGTCATTTGTACATGTAGGTGGGGGTGAAGTGACTATGCATAGATAATAAACAGCAAGTAGCAGCACTGTACAAAAGGGGGGGTCAATGTAAATGGTCATCACTGTACAGTAGTTAGTAAGGCTCCTGTTAGGCTAGGCATCACCTGTAGGCCGACTCATTTGTGCAGTCTGTTGGATCCTGGCTATTAACATTTGAGGAATGGTATACCAGCGGGATGTTCATCCTAAAATGAAATACAATTTGGGCTCAGCTTGACACAACACTTGGATGTAATATGTCTGACACATTTTTTTATTTGGTGGTGAACCTACCCTTTAATACATTATTTAGTAATCCTCCTATAGTTGACCCCTAGAATGGAATGACTCACAGCTAACAGCAAAATAACAGATATACAAGTTCTCTCTCTGTCACCTCTCAATCTATCTGTCTCCTCTCTCTCTTTCACACCCAGCAGGTGTGTTTGCCCATAGAGTGGTGTTTTGCATAGCTGTTGAGCCTCACTGCTCCTGACACTAAGACTGCAGTGTTATCCTCGTTGTGTCCAGTCAGTCTTCTTAGAGCCACAGATGAGGAAGATGCTGATCATGCTGGCGTTCCTCCTGACTCAGGGTGAGGAACTCTCAGCATCTCATTGTGGTCTACTGGACGATTCCAATGCCTTTATTTGGATTATTGTGACGACTCAAAGCAAATTATTCACTGTTTCCAGTTCAGAGTCATCTGCACGTTTCCTGAATCAAGCTGATTAATCAAAGTCTGTTTGCCTGGGAGAGAGTGGGTCTATCAAAGCTGAACCCCTCTGGGGTTCCTGACTCAGGGTGAGAAAGTCTCAGCATCTCTCTCTACTGGTTCTAATAGGTTTGAATGGGAAAGTCTTCTCTCTGAGCTGTTGCTTCAGACAAGATCTGTAAAGAGACAGAGAAGCTTTGAGAATATTTGAAGATAGTTTGAGAAACCTGTGCTCCTGTTTGTTCGTGTTTGGTGTTTACAATGATTTTTATTTTTATTACTATGATTAATCAGTCTTTATTTCCCACTTTTTCCATTTCAGTGTCATCTGCAAATAATTCCCTGAATCATGCTGAAAAATGAAATCTGTTAGTCTGGGAAAGACTGTGTCTCTCAGTGCTACAGGAGGTTCAGGTATTGATGATGACATGAGCTGGTACCTGCAGAAGCCTGGACAGGCTCCTAAACTCCTGATCTATACAGTAAAAACCCTTCAGCCTGGAACACCATCTAGATTCAGTGGCAGTAGATCAGGTACTGAGTACACTCTTACAATCACTGATGTCCAAGCTGAAGATGCAGGAGATTACTATGGTATGGGTGTATATGGTTGACCAGCGTTCACACAGTGATTTAGAGTCATACATAAACCTTCTTCAGTCAGACTGCACAGAGACTGTACTGCTGCAGCTGGGACCTACTGCAGGTGTTGAGGAGCAACAGACATGAAACACTGGTTCACTGAACACACAACTCAGGTCTTGATTATATGACATCACCAAGCATAAATAACCACTATTTTACCACTGTACAGAAAATCTCGTTGCAGATTTCAAATTCACTAAATAGTTTAGTCATGATCAAAACCAACAGCTATATCCTATAACCCCCTCGTATGTCGATAATGGTCAGATAATGTGGCTCTGCTCCTGTCCCCAGATATTTACTGTCCCAAGGTGGTCTTCCCACTACCCACCCTCCCTCACCCCCTACCAACCTTCTAATGTCCATTTTGTCCATTTTGTCACAGATATTCACTTATATTTATTTTCTAATACAAATCAGAGACACCTTGTTTGACATGAATACAAAGTATTTTATTTTGTTAACATCTCCAATCTGAAATCAGAAGCGATGAAACACACGTACAGATTTCATGATGCAGAATCCCAGATTGATGACCAAAGCTGAAGCTCTAGATATATATCTAGAATGATAGAATGACAGATGGGTAGGTGTTCTCTGTGTACAGGGTGTCTACTGGGAGCAGTGGCTCCAGTGTGCGAGTGACGGGGGTCTGGTCCTTTAGGGTGGCCTCACAGGTGACTGAGCCAGCCTTCCTCCACTGGTCAGTGGGGAGGGTGAGGCTGCTGCTCCAGCTGTAGTGACCGTCCTTCTCCAGGACCTCCAGACTCTGGCTGCCCTGCAAGGGCCCCCCGGCCCCCAGCCTCCAACCCAGCTTCCAGCCCTCCGGGAAGCCCCTGTTGGCCAGGCACACTAGGGCCACATTCCCCTGGTCCTGCTCCTCACTGGAGGGAAGTAGGACGGTCAGGGAGGGACGTACCACACCCACTCGGAGAGAGAAGATGAGGGGGGAGAGATGGAGAGATGACATGAAAGGGTTAAACTGGACAAGACCCTTGAAGAACTTTCAGCAACTTTAATATAAAGAAACAAATATGTTATTTGTGTTGTATAAAATAGTGTGTAAAAATGGCAGGTTATCTATAAACATAGATGTTACACACTATTTAACTTCCCTCCAATAACATCTATGAAGTGTGACCACAAACTACAGTCAGTGATGTGTTAAAGTACAGAAAGAAAACGTACATGTCTACAATATAACATGTTTAATAATGCTGCTGAACTGTTTTTGTGTATTTAAAGACATCAAACATGTCAACCTATTATTTTCTATTTGAGGATATTTGGTATATGAAGTTTTTGTGCTTCAATGATCATTAGAGTGTATGGAAACACCACAAATAGTCAGAATGAAATAAAATAAACATTCAATTCTAGAACTATTTCTCAATAATGACTTTATGTGACTTTATAAATGTTCAACTGAATGTATTATAATAAGGATAAATCTCTTGTGAATTCATGAATTCATCAGGAATCAGCACTGAGACAGATTCATCACGAATCTATCAGGAATCAGCACTGAGCCAGATGGAAGTCCTTCATCCCAGTCTAGAATACCTCCAGGGTCACTGACAGGTCAGCCAGTGGCAAAGGTCAACACTTCCAAAGTCACATGCTCAGACACACACAACCTCCTAATGCCTCCACCAGTACCTGTCCTGTACCGCACAGGGGCATCTCCCAGACCCAACCCTGAGTAAACTAGACTGGACATCAGACAGAGGACAACATTCACCTTCAGGTGATAATAAGTCTGACCTAGCAAGGTCATCAAATAAAATCAAGCTTTATTTATACTGCACATTTCAGACATGGAATGCAACACAATATGCTTCACAGGAAAAACAAATTAAAACACTGAAAATAAAAACATGAAATATTTACTACACAACAAATACAAGAGGATAAAAAAACAAAATAATAACAATAAAAACTGAAGACTGAAAGGGAAAGCTAAAACATCGTCCAGATGTGAAAGGTTGGGCCTCTATGCTACTAAGCATTACAGACCATGACCATTCCTTACATCAGTGGAGGGTTTGAACAGGCTCCTGCAGTGGACCGGACAAGGACTTACTGATAATCCTCTTTTCTTAGGAGTCAAGGAAGGAGGTCACAATGAATCACGCGTCTCCTCACCCACACTGTGTGAACGCTAGGGTCAGGAGATACAGGAGGGTCAAGATGTTTGTCTATATACAGGAGGGTCAAGATGTTTGTCTATATACAGGAGGGTCAAGACTTTTGTCTATATACAGGAGGGTCAAGATGTTTGTCTACATACAGGAGGGTCAAGATGTTTGTCTATATACAGGAGGGTCAAGACGTTTGTCTACATACAGGAGGGTCAAGACTTTTGTCTACATACAGGAGGGTCAAGATGTTTGTCTACATACAGGAGGGTCAAGATGTTTGTCTATATACAGGAGGGTCAAGACGTTTGTCTACATACAGGAGGGTCAAGATGTTTGTCTATATACAGGAGGGTCAAGATGTTTGTTTATATACAGGAGGGTCAAGACGTTTGTCTACATACAGGAGGGTCAAGATGTTTGTCTACATACAGGAGGGTCAAGATGTTTGTCTATATACAGGAGGGTCAAGACGTTTGTCTACATACAGGAGGGTCAAGATGTTTGTCTATATACAGGAGGGTCAAGACGTTTGTCTATATACAGGAGGGTCAAGACGTTTGTCTATATACAGGAGGGTCAAGATGTTTGTCTATATACAGGAGGGTCAAGATGTTTGTCTACATACAGGAGGGTCAAGACGTTTGTCTTTATACACGAGGGTCAAGACGTTTGTCTATATACAGGAGGCTCAAGACTTTTGTCTACATACAGGAGGGTCAAGACGTTTGTCTACATACAGGAGGGTCAAGACATTTGTCTATATACAGGAGGGTCAAGACATTTGTCTACATACAGGAGGGTTAAGACGTTTGTCTACATACAGGAGGGTCAAGACGTTTGTCTATATACAGGAGGGTCAAGACGTTTGTCTACATACAGGAGGGTCAAGACGTTTGTCTATATACAGGAGGGTCAAGACGTTTGTCTACATACAGGAGGGTCAAGACGTTTGTCTACATACAGGAGGGTCAAGACGTTTGTCTACATACAGGAGGGTCAAGACGTTTGTCTACATACAGGAGGGTCAAGACGTTTGTCTATATACAGGAGGGTCAAGACGTTTGTCTACATACAGGAGGGTCAAGACTTTTGTCTATATACAAGAGGGTCAAGACGTTTGTCTACATACAGGAGAGTCAAGACGTTTGTCTATATACAGGAGGGTCAAGACGTTTATCTACATACAAGAGGGTCAAGACGTTTGTCTACATACAGGAGAGTCAAGACGTTTGTCTACATACAGGAGGGTCAAGACGTTTGTCTACATACAGGAGGGTCAAGACGTTTGTCTACATACAGGAGGGTCAAGACGTTTGTCTATATACAGGAGGGTCAAGACGTTTGTCTACATACAGGAGGGTCAAGACGTTTGTCTACATACAGGAGGGTCAAGACGTTTGTCTATATACAGGAGGGTCAAGACGTTTGTCTACATACAGGAGGGTCAAGACGTTTGTCTATACACTGGAGGGTCAAGACGTTTGTCTATATACAGGAGGGTCAAAACGTTTGTCTATGTGTGTGTCCTGTTTGTGCAGGTGTGTGTGTGTGTGTGTGTGTGTGTGTGTGTGTGTGTGTGTGTGTGTGTGTGTGTGTGTGTGTGTGTGTGTGTGTGTGTGTGTGTGTGTGTGTGTGTGTGTGTGTGTGTGTGTGTGTGTGTGTGTGTGTGTGTGTGTGTCCTAGCGGTCATCCTGTCCATTGTCCATTTAGCTGATTGAATTGGAGTTAGTGACCATTGCCTGATCAACAGGACACATGGAATGGACATGGCATGTCTCTACACGCAGACAGGACACACAGATAGAACATGGCATGTCTCTACACGCAGACAGGACACACAGATAGAACATGGCATGTCTCTACACGCAGACAGGACACACAGATAGAACATGGCATGTCTCTACACACAGACAGGACACACAGATAGAACATGGCATGTCTCTACACACAGACAGAACACACAGATAGAACATGGCATGTCTCTACACACAGACAGAACACACAGATAGAACATGGCATGTCTCTACACACAGACAGGACACACAGATAGAACATGGCATGTCTCTACACACAGACAGGACACACATATAGAACATAGGATGTCTCTACACACAGACAGGACACACAGATAGAACATAGGATGTCTCTACACACAGACAGGACACACATATAGAACATAGGATGTCTCTACATACAGACAGGACACACAGATAGAACATAGGATGTCTCTGCATACAGACAGGACACACAGATAGAACATAGGATGTCTCTGCATACAGACAGGACACACAGATAGAACATAGGATGTCTCTACATACAGACAGGACACACATATAGAACATGGCATGTCTCTACACACAGACAGGACACACAGATAGAACATAGGATGTCTCTACACACAGACAGGACACACATATAGAACATGGCATGTCTCTACACACAGACAGGACACACAGATAGAACATAGGATGTCTCTACATACAGACAGGACACACAGATAGAACATAGGATGTCTCTACATACAGACAGGACACACAGATAGAACATAGGATGTCTCTGCATACAGACAGGACACACAGATAGAACATAGGATGTCTCTACACACAGACAGGACACACAGATAGAACATGGCATGTCTCTACACACAGACAGGACACACAGATAGAACATGGCATGTCTCTACACACAGACAGGACACACAGATAGAACATGGCATGTCTCTACACACAGACAGGACACACAGATAGAACATGGCATGTCTCTACACACAGACAGGACACACAGATAGAACATGGCATGTCTCTACACACAGACAGGACACACAGATAGAACATGGCATGTCTCTACACACAGACAGGACACACAGATAGAACATGGCATGTCTCTACACACAGACAGGACACACAGATAGAACATGGCATGTCTCTACACACAGACAGGACACACAGATAGAACATAGCATGTCTCTACACACAGACAGGACACACAGATAGAACATGGCATGTCTCTACACACAGACAGGACACACAGATAGAACATGGCATGTCTCTACACACAGACAGGACACACAGATAGAACATGGCATGTCTCTACACACAGACAGGACACACAGATAGAACATGGCATGTCTCTACACACAGACAGGACACACAGATAGAACATAGGATGCCATGACATAAACATGGGAAAGCACATGGTACAGACAGACATGGGACAAGCATGAGATAGCCAGAACATGGGACTGACATGGGATACTCAGATCAGGCTTCACCACCTAAAGAAATTTTTATTGCCATGTCACCACCCAGACGAGGAAAACAATGTCTCTGACCAAAGCCCATTCTAAAGCTCTGACTTAGGAAAATGTCCTGGTTCTAAACCACTGTCTGTAAAGGAAACACGAGGCAGTCATCAAGGTCCTTGGAGAGTACGTGTTAACAGATCCTTAGGAACTTTTACAGCTGCACCATCGAGAGCATCCTTACTGGTTGTATCACTGTCTGGTATGGCAACTACACCGCCCTCAACCGGAAGGCCCTACAGAGGGTGGTGCGGACTGCCCAGCGCATCACTGGGGGTGAGCTACCAGCCATCCAGGACGTACATGCCAGGCCGTGTCTGAGAAAAGGCATGAAAATTTGCCAAAGACTCCAGCCACCCAAGATATGGACCAACAGACTTCTAAAGTGCTTCTATCCCCTGGCCATTAATGTCTAACTACTACTTCTCCCCCTCACACCTACAAATGATTATTGATTAGATGTATTACTACCACTGCTCTGCTGCTCAAATGATTATTGATTGTCATTACCATTATTAACTCTGTTTATCCTGTTACTGGTCACTATTACTCCTGTTTACATGTATACATTACCATTAGTATGTATCTATTAATCCTGTTACAGGTCACTATTACTCCTGTTTACATGTATACATTACCATTAGTATTTATCTATGAATCCTGTTACTGGTCACTATTACTCCTGTTTACATGTATACATTACCATTAGTATATTACCATAAGTATTTAAATATTCCTGCTCACTACTCAGCCCTGTTTACAGCCCAGGGGCCTCATTTATAAAACGGACTTCCGATCAATTTGGATCTTAAGTATGACTCACGCAGAAAACCACGTATAAGTAGTTATTTATAAAACCTTACTTTGACTTGGATATGATCTTATCTCTACTCAAAGTCTCGACTTGACGTAAGTGATTTTCGTGCTGGTTATGTACGGATGTTCTTTTTTTCCCCTTGCAGTTTAAGGTCAGACCATTTCTTCTTCACATCAGACACAGTTCTGTCTTGCTGCCCCACGTCGTTCCCTGCAGCGGCGACACTCCCAAGATCCCTGTTTGGCTCTGTTTGTCAACCCACTGTTTAGTCCACCGAATAATACGTGTTGCCTGTCTTCAATCTCCTCTACCATCGCCGGGATCTCGTCTTCCACAAAGTTAGCTCTTCTCTTTTGGTCCATTGCTATTCCTGACTAAACCCTCATTTGTGCTAACGTTCTATTAGGGGAAATCGCTGATTGTAAGGCACGTTCAGGTGCCGTCAATTTCTGGTTAATTTGAGATTTATAGATGCCAGGTGCGTAAATTACAAACAGGCTTCTTAGAAGCTGCGTAAGCAAGGTCTTTTATGCTCAGTATCTTTCATGAATCTTGAAATGATCTTGTGGTACTGAACACTGACCCTGTATATAACTTCCTCTCTGTGGTACTGGCACTGACTCTGTATATAGCTTCCTGTCTGTGGTACTGAACACTGACCCTGTATATAGCTTCCTGTCTGTGGTACTGAACACTGACCCTGTATATAGCTTCCTGTCTGTGGTGCTGGCACTGACCCTGTATATAGTTTCCTCTCTGTGGTGTTGACACTGACCCTGTATATAGCTTCCTGTCTGTGGTGCTGGCACTGACCCTGTATATAGCTTCCTCTCTGTGGTACTGGCACTGACCCTGTATATAGCTTCCTGTCTGTGGTGCTGGCACTGACCCTGTATATAGCTTCCTGTCTGTGGTGCTGGCACTGACCCTGTATATAGCCTCCTCTCTGGGGTGCTGGCACTGACCCTGTATATAGCATCCTCAATGTGGTGCTGGCACTGACCCTGTATATAGCTTCCTGTCTGTGGTGCTGGCACTGACCCTGTATATAGCTTCCTCTCTGTGGTGCTGGCACTGACCCTGTATATAGCTTCCTCTCCGTAGTGCTGGCACTGACCCTGTATATAGCTTCCTCTCCGTGGTGCTGGCACTGACCCTGTATATAGCTTCCTGTCTGTGGTGCTGGCACTGACCCTGTATATAGCTTCCTCTCTGTGGTGCTGACACTGACCCTGTATATAGCTTCCTCTCTGTGGTACTGGCACTGACCCTGTATATAGCTTCCTGTCTGTGGTGCTGGCACTGACCCTGTATATAGCTTCCTGTCTGTGGTGCTGGCACTGACCCTGTATATAGCTTCCTGTCTGTGGTGCTGGCACTGACCCTGTATATAGCTTCCTCTCTGTGGTGCTGACACTGACCCTGTATATAGCTTCCTGTCTGTGGTGCTGGCACTGACCCTGTATATAGCTTCCTCTCTGTGGTGCTGACACTGACCCTGTATATAGCTTCCTGTCTGTGGTGCTGGCACTGACCCTGTATATAGCTTCCTGTCTGTGGTGCTGGCACTGACCCTGTATATAGCTTCCTGTTTGTGGTGCTGGCACTGACCCTGTATATAGCTTCCTGTCTGTGGTGCTGGCACTGACCCTGTATATAGCTTCCTGTCTGTGGTGCTGGCACTGACCCTGTATATAGCTTCCTGTCTGTGGTGCTGGCACTGACCCTGTATATAGCTTCCTGTCTGTGGTGCTGGCACTGACCCTGTATATAGCTTCCTCTCTGTGGTACTGAACACTGACCCTGTATATAGCTTCCTCTCTGTGGTGCTGGCACTGACCCTGTATATAGCTTCCTCTCTGTAGTGCTGGCACTGACCCTGTATATAGCTTCCTCTCTGTGATACTGAACACTGACCCTGTATATAGCTTCCTCTCTGTGGTACTGGCACTGACCCTGTATATAGCTTCCTCTCTGTGGTACTGGCACTGACCCTGTATATAGCTTCCTCTCTGTGGTACTGGCACTGACCCTGTATATAGCTTCCTCTCTGTGGTGCTGGCACTGACCCTGTATATAGCTTCCTCTCTGTGGTGCTGACACTGACCCTGTATATAGCTTCCTCTCTGTGGTGCTGGCACTGACCCTGTATATAGCTTCCTCTCTGTGGTGCTGGCACTGACCCTGTATATAGCTTCCTCTCTGTGGTGCTGACACTGACCCTGTATATAGCTTCCTCTCTGTGGTGCTGGCACTGACCCTGTATATAGCTTCCTCTCTGTGGTGCTGGCACTGACCCTGTATATAGCTTCCTCTCTGTGATACTGGCACTGACCCTGTATATAGCTTCCTGTCTGTGGTGCTGGCACTGACCCTGTATATAGCTTCCTCTCTGTGGTGCTGGCACTGACCCTGTATATAGCTTCCTGTCTGTGGTGCTGGCACTGACCCTGTATATAGCTTCCTCTCTGTGGTGCTGAACACTGACCCTGTATATAGCTTCCTCTCTGTGGTGCTGGCACTGACCCTGTATATAGCTTCCTCTCTGTGGTGCTGGCACTGACCCTGTATATAGCTTCCTCTCTGTGGTGCTGACACTGACCCTGTATATAGCTTCCTCTCTGTGGTGCTGGCACTGACCCTGTATATAGCTTGACCCTGTATATAGCTTCCTCTGTGGTGCTGGCACTGACCCTGTATATAGCTTCCTCTCTGTGGTGCTGGCACTGACCCTGTATATAGCTTCCTCTCTGTGGTGCTGGCACTGACCCTGTATATAGCTTCCTCTCTGTGGTGCTGGCACTGACCCTGTATATAGCTTCCTCTCTGTGGTGCTGGCACTGACCCTGTATATAGCTTCCTCTCTGTGGTGCTGGCACTGACCCTGTATATAGCTTCCTCTCTGTGGTGCTGGCACTGACCCTGTATATAGCTTCCTCTCTGTGGTGCTGGCACTGACCCTGTATATAGCTTCCTCTCTGTGGTGCTGGCACTGACCCTGTATATAGCTTCCTCTCTGTGGTGCTGGCACTGACCCTGTATATAGCTTCCTCTCTGTGGTGCTGGCACTGACCCTGTATATAGCTTCCTCTCTGTGGTGCTGGCACTGACCCTGTATATAGCTTCCTCTCTGTGGTGCTGGCACTGACCCTGTATATAGCTTCCTGTCTGTGGTGCTGAACACTGACCCTGTATATAGCTTCCTCTCTGTGGTGCTGGCACTGACCCTGTATATAGCTTCCTGTCTGTGGTGCTGGCACTGACCCTGTATATAGGATCGTCTTTTATATCTTATTTCTCATGTTTTTTTGTGGTTGTTTTTTTAATAGTTGTATTACAAATTGGTATTGAATACAGCACTGTTGGGTAGGGATTGCAACTTAAGCACTGTACTTGTTACCAATAAAATAAAATATATATATTTTTTGTTGCAAATACTGTAACCAATGGAACTTTCTGAACTAGAAATGTCTCAGTGTAATTCAATACATGTAGAGATACAAATAAGATGGAAGTTAAAAAAGAAAATAAGAACAACACTCTGCTTAATGGGAGTAAGAGCTGAGTGTCAGGGACTGGTACTGACCTAGAACCTGGTAATCCCACGGGGATGTTGTGTGTGTGCCTGAGTCTCCAGGAAGCCTTATTGTCAAGGGCTTAATCTGCTGAAGGAGACGGAGGTTTACAGAGACTTACTCTGTCCACTTCCACCTTCTCTCTAACAGCCGTTTAGATCATCTAGTGTGTTGACTGTCTGAATCTCTGGCAGGACGCACAGACAGCCAGTCCTGCTGCATCGTCAGCTATCCTTCAGTTTCTGCAGTGGCACGGGATCGGTCCTTGGTGATTTTACTGCCTTGACTCACCACATGAACCTTTTAGATCAGGGATCCACCTGAAGCTCTTGAAGTTTTCTTGTGAACCGTCAAGGAGGACAAGAGACATATTTCAAATCAGGACAGGATATTGAACAGGGACCTAAAGGGAATCAGGTGGGACCCACCAGTGACTCGCGACCCACCGGTTTGGGAATCATTCATTGACTGGACGTAAGGCAGGACCTTGGGCCTCCAGTACTGTCTCTTCTCTCCTCTCTTTCCTTCAGCCTGTGGAGTAACTGGGCCTCAGGATGGAGTGCATAAAACACATTATAAAGAGCATGGTCTCTGTGACGGTTTGGGCATACATCAAGGGCTACTGTAAACGCAACGGGCTGCTGACGCTCTCGGTCATCGCCGTTGTTTCCGGCTGTGTGCTCGGATTCTCCCTCCGCAGCTTCAACCTCTCCACGCAGGTACGGAGGCGCGCACACACACACACACACAGACACAGACACAGACACAGACACACACACACACACACACACACACACACACACACACACACACACACACACACACACACACACACACACACACACACACACACACACACACACACACACACACACACACACACACACACACACACACACACACAGCTATTGAGTCATGCAACAAGGTTTTGGCTCTAGTGGGCCTAAGGTTTATAGCACTCAGGCATCCTACAGGGAGCTTTGGGTCTTAGACAGGGTGGTAGTGTTAACACAGAGGGCTCTGGGTCTTAGACAAGGTGATAGTGTTAACACAGAGGGCTCTGGGTCTTAGACAGGGTGGTAGTGTTAACACAGAGGGCTCTGGGTCTTAGACAGGGTGGTAGTGGTATCACAGCGGGCTTTGGGTCTTAGACGAGGGTAGTGTTAACACAGAGGGCTTTGGGTCTTAGACAGGGTGATTGTGTTAACACAGAGGACTTTGGGTCTTAGACAGGGGGATATTGTTGACAAAGAGGGCCTTGGGTCTTAGACAGGGTGATTGTGTTAACACAGAGGACTTTGGGTCTTAGACGAGGGTAGTGTTAACACAGAGGGCCTTGGGTCTTAGACAGGGGGATATTGTTGACAAAGAGGGCTTTGGGTCTTAGACAGGGTGATTGTGTTAACACAGAGGACTTTGGGTCTTAGACGAGGGTAGTGTTAACACAGAGGACTTTGGGTCTTAGACAGGGGGATATTGTTGACAAAGAGGGCCTTGGGTCTTAGACAGGGGGATATTGTTGACAAAGAGGGCCTTGGATCTTAGACAGGGGGATATTGTTGACAAAGAGGGCCTTGGATCTTAGACAGAGGGATAGTAAACCACTGAGGGGTTGGTTGAGAGGGCCTTACACTGGCATAGTGCAGACGGAGACCAAAGAGAGAGTGACCAGCAAGACACTTTCACAACACATAAAACCCTGTCTCACAAAGCTTGTACCATATTGTTGACATGGGAAACTACTCTGACTGCAGATCGATAACTGCAGTATTGAATTCATAACAGATGCAATACAACAATATCAACTGAACCATAACCTGCACATGCCAGTTATACAGTACTGATTCATCTAGCCACGGTAGAGGCTGGACTTCTCAACTGCTCTTACCTGGGTCAATAGTAACCATGGTGATCCAACCCTTGACATCCACTATTTCAGTAGTGGATTAATGGGTCAGCAGCTTCTAATTATTTGAAGCACTGTTGTAATCTGCATCCGCGCTAACCTCAACCTGTCAACAAATACACAGCATCAAGCATAGCCCAATGGGAAAGCACATGATCTGAGAATGATTGATTGAACTGTATTAGTCATGTAAAATCATGTAACACAATGTAAAACAATAAATATATAACATACCAGGCACCATACCAAGAAGTGGGTTTGACTTAGCCTGGTACAATGGAACAAATGGAATAGTCCCTAAAGTTCAAACTTTGCACACCTCATGTATTTTACCTACTGTATGTATTTGCCCCAGGTCTGCCATGTACAGCTTGTCCCCTGACCCAGAGTGTTGTGTGTCTCCCCTTTCCAGGCTAAGATCTACTTCTCGTTCCCTGGAGAACTGCTGATGAGGATGTTGAAGATGCTGATCCTGCCTCTCATCACGTCCAGGTAACACATCATCACTACTGTCTGTTCCCCATGTCCCTACTGCTCTTCTCCCTGGTCTACACCACAACCCATGCTACTTCAATAGAACGCTCTGTACATTTATAATGGAATAAAAGGCTAATCGAATACTCTATGGATTCTAATGGAATTACAACCCTAAATGAATCCTCTCGGAGTCGTAAAGAAAGAGAATGTAATCAGAATGCTGTACGAATCTTGATGAAATAGAATGCTATGAATGCTCTATGAGTTCTAACGGAACAGAACGCTAAATGAATACTCTAGGGGTTCTCATTAGATAGAATGCCATCAAAATACTCTCTGAATTCGAATGGAATACAACACTGACTGAGTGCTCTATGAATCCTAACTCCGTGGCCAGTCTGATGTCGGGGCTGTCAGCCATGGACACGAAGGCCAGCGGGCGGCTGGGGGTGCTAACCATCACTTACTACCTGTGGACCACCTTCATCGCTGTCATCGTCGGCATCATCCTGGTGCTGGTCATCCACCCTGGTACGGGCACAGAGAAGGACGGGCACAGAGGAGGGTCAGGGCCCGTTATGACTTCTGCTGACGCTCTGCTGGACCTCATCAGGTACATATGCACACAAGCAAGCATTTACCCACACACGCACGCATGCAAACACGCACGGACAGACACACACACTCACAAATGAGCACATTTGCACATACACATGGTGAGGGATCTTGAGCGCCATATTTGAATAGGGTGGCCCACAGACACATTGCCTCTATCAGTAGTTGGCTGTACCAGATTCCAGAGTTTCCTGTCTTTAGTCAGTCTAAGATGTTTAGCTCCCTCCTCCACAAGACTCAGGCAGCAGGTTCTGACTGCTCTGCTAATACAGATGTTTGAAAGAATAAAATATTTGATATTCGTATCTTCCTGTCGGGGTTTGTGTGGATTAACCCATAAATAAACCAGCCAATCAGTCAATTTAGTGAACTCCAGTTTACCTCAGCTAAGTATAAACCACAAAGGTTTTGTAGGGCCGGGATTCAACAAAAGGCCCGTTGTATACAAGAGCATTGCATTATGGAAAAATGCGCCTTGTAAAGGCAATGTTCCTGGCGTTGGTGGATATTGCATTCATGGTGAACGCTGCGGATGTCAGCTCAAGCGTAACATCCGCAAGGGCAATGGGTTTGTCCACAAAGCGCCTTTGATTGAATCCCCAACCTGGTCTCAGAACATTTTGAATTATTCTGTACGTAAATAGGTTGTAAATAGCATTTAAAACAACAACACCAGTACAAGGTCATTTAGCTCATGTGGCTTGAGGAATTTGCACGTTTGGGACTATTCTATTGGTTCTATTGTTCACATTCACTTCTGAAACAAGTCAACACTCCAGTGGGCCATGTTAATAATAGGCATCATTAGGGGAGAGTGGGGTAAGTTGAGCCATTTTTCACGTTCAGTATCACTCAGTTCAGGGAAATACAGTGTTATCTCTAACAAAGATACTGTATCTACATATATTTCAGCATGTATCCCTGGAAGAACATAGCTTTTCCAAAAAAAGTGGTCTCTTGGCACAACTTACCCTGGGTATGGGGTAAGTTGAGTCGTGGGACAGGGTAAGTTTAGCCGCCTACACATTTCTCTACTGAATTAAATTTTACCACGACTTTTTAAAAACTATGTCTATCTTTATTTCCCAAACACAATTCAACACAATCACTTTTTTGTATATTAATAATTTGAAGCATCTTTTAACACAGACGTAACACCTAATTAACACTGTACTTTTAAAAACTATTTTAACATAGACCAGGCCCTGTAGTTACCTCATATCCCGGCAATAATGCCTTCCATTACAACACTTCAATTTGCTCAACTTGCCATGGCTCAACCATTGGTTCGACATACCACAAGACAAACATTTTGACTGTATTAGCCCACACAGCTACGAGGATGCACTTTCATGCAGGTTCAGGACCTCATATTGAAGCTTATAGAGACCCCAATAAATGTTTTAAATTATCTACTTTGGTTTAGATACAAGCATCATGGAACCTCTAACACAATAAATTCATTTGACTTGGTGAAAATCCATTTTTTGGACTTAACATTCTTACCACTTTTCCATGTGGTTTCTTCCTTCACAGGCTCCATAAAATCATGACCTCTTCCTAAATATTTGGTCAAATTATACATTTGGTATGTGGTTTCCAAGAAACAAGGGTGGCTCGACTTACCCCTTTGGCTCAACATACCCCGGTGACGACTAAGTCTCTATCTTCTCAGAACACACTGCAGGGCGGTCGAGGACCGGCAGTGGCTTAGGCCCTCCGTGTGAAGAATCCTCCAAAGCCCAGAGGATTATGGTTATTTTTAGTGAAAGCTGTGTACAGGTGGGCGGATGTAGGCTGTATGACTGTCAGCAGTGCTTTAGATCATTTGTCACACGTCTGATAGGCTGACTGGCCCTGGGGCAGTGGCCTTGACATGATCCTTTATGAATACAGGCCTCCTATTGATGAGGACTCTTAACCACCAACACAGGCAACCAGCCTGGAGATGTTACCACATTGTGACAATCATTCTTACAACATTATTATTTCAACACACTAATGAGGAAGACTGCAGAACAGCTGAAACATACCGCCGGTGCAGGACCCTAGTCAGAGCAACGACTTTGGCTTTTGGGAAATGTAACCTTTTGGTGTCCTTGTGTCGATCTACAAGTTTTGTGGTTTGGTTGACAGCTGAAAGGGATACTTCTGGATTTTGGCAATGAGGCCCCTTAATCTACTTCCCCGGAGCCAGGTGAACTCGTGGGTACCATTTTTATGTCTCTATGAAGGAAATTAGAGGGAGTTTCACAAGCCAATGCTAACCTGCGTTAGCACAATGACTGAAAGTCTATGAGTATCTGCCAGCATGCTCTCTGTCCAGGGTCTTGTTAAGTCTTTCTGAGACAGAACACCTCTTGGCTTCTGGCCGGACCAGGAGACATTGACCCTAATCAGGATAAAATTGAGACGATAACAGAAAGCAGATACCCCAACCTTCTGACATGTTATAAGCTCAGTGTGACTTCAGGACAGGGCTACCGGAATACAGGGTCAGCAGAATAGAATAGATTGTTTTATTATCAACCCATTACTCAGGGAATAACTCCCATCATATAAACAGTATTATTATCACCCCCATTACTCAGGGAATAACTCCCATCATATAAACAGTATTATTATCACCCCATTACTCAGGGAATAACTCCCATCATATAAACAGTATTATTATCACCCCCATTACTCAGGGAATAACTCCCATCATATAAACAGTATTATTATCACCCCATTACTCAGGGAATAACTCCCATCATATAAACAGTATTATTATCACCCCCATTACTCAGGGAATAACTCCCATCATATAAACAGTATTATTATCACCCCATTACTCAGGGAATAACTCCCATCATATAAACAGTATTATTATCACCCCCATTACTCAGGGAATAACTCCCATCATATAAACAGTATTATTATCACCCCCATTACTCAGGGAATAACTCCCATCATATAAACAGTATTATTATCACCCCCATTACTCAGGGAATAACTCCCATCATATAAACAGTATTATTATCACCCCCATTACTCAGGGAATAACTCCCATCATATAAACAGTATTATTATCACCCCATTACTCAGGGAATAACTCCCATCATATAAACAGTATTATTATCACCCCATTACTCAGGGAATAACTCCCATCATATAAACAGTATTATTATCACCCCCATTACTCAGGGAATAACTCCCATCATATAAACAGTATTATTATCACCCCATTACTCAGGGAATAACTCCCATCATATAAACAGTATTATTATCACCCCATTACTCAGGGAATAACTCCCATCATATAAACAGTATTATTATCACCCCATTACTCAGGGAATAACTCCCATCATATAAACAGTATTATTATCACCCCATTACTCAGGGAATAACTCCCATCATATAAACAGTATTATTATCACCCCATTACTCAGGGAATAACTCCCATCATATAAACAGTATTATTATCACCCCATTACTCAGGGAATAACTCCCATCATATAAACAGTATTATTATCACCCCATTACTCAGGGAATAACTCCCATCATATAAACAGTATTATTATCACCCCATTACTCAGGGAATAACTCCCATCATATAAACAGTATTATTATCACCCCCCATTACTCAGGGAATAACTCCCATCATATAAACAGTATTATTATCACCCCATTACTCAGGGAATAACTCCCATCATATAAACAGTATTATTATCACCCCATTACTCAGGGAATAACTCCCATCATATAAACAGTATTATTATCACCCCCATTACTCAGGGAATAACTCCCATCATATAAACAGTATTATTATCACCCCATTACTCAGGGAATAACTCCCATCATATAAACAGTATTATTATCACCCCATTACTCAGGGAATAACTCCCATCATATATCATATAAACTCCATTACAGTATTATTATCACCCCATTACTCAGGGAATAACTCCCATCATATAAACAGTATTATTATCACCCCCATTACTCAGGGAATAACTCCCATCATATAAACAGTATTATTATCACCCCATTACTCAGGGAATAACTCCCATCATATAAACAGTATTATTATCACCCCATTACTCAGGGAATAACTCCCATCATATAAACAGTATTATTATCACCCCATTACTCAGGGAATATCATATAAACCCATCATATAATCATATAAACAGTATTATTATCATAACTCCCCCATTACTCAGGGAATAACTCCCATCATATAAACAGTATTATTATCACCCCATTACTCAGGGAATAACTCCCATCATATAAACAGTATTATTATCACCCCCATTACTCAGGGAATAACTCCCATCATATAAACAGTATTATTATCACCCCATTACTCAGGGAATAACTCCCATCATATAAACAGTATTATTATCACCCCATTACTCAGGGAATAACTCCCATCATATAAACAGTATTATTATCACCCCATTACTCAGGGAATAACTCCCATCATATAAACAGTATTATTATCACCCCCATTACTCAGGGAATAACTCCCATCATATAAACAGTATTATTATCACCCCCATTACTCAGGGAATAACTCCCATCATATAAACAGTATTATTATCACCCCATTACTCAGGGAATAACTCCCATCATATAAACAGTATTATTATCACCCCATTACTCAGGGAATAACTCCCATCATATAAACAGTATTATTATCACCCCATTACTCAGGGAATAACTCCCATCATATAAACAGTATTATTATCACCCCCATTACTCAGGGAATAACTCCCATCATATAAACAGTATTATTATCACCCCATTACTCAGGGAATAACTCCCATCATATAAACAGTATTATTATCACCCCCATTACTCAGGGAATAACTCCCATCATATAAACAGTATTATTATCACCCCATTACTCAGGGAATAACTCCCATCATATAAACAGTATTATTATCACCCCCATTACTCAGGGAATAACTCCCATCATATAAACAGTATTATTATCATATAAACAGTATTATTATCCCCATTACTCAGGGAATAACTCCCATCATATAAACAGTATTATTATCACCTCCATTACTCAGGGAATAACTCCCATCATATAAACAGTATTATTATCACCCCATTACTCAGGGAATAACTCCCATCATATAAACAGTATTATTATCACCCCATTACTCAGGGAATAACTCCCATCATATAAACAGTATTATTATCACCCCCATTACTCAGGGAATAACTCCCATCATATAAACAGTATTATTATCACCCCATTACTCAGGGAATAACTCCCATCATATAAACAGTATTATTATCACCCCCATTACTCAGGGAATAACTCCCATCATATAAACAGTATTATTATCACCCCATTACTCAGGGAATAACTCCCATCATATAAACAGTATTATTATCACCCCATTACTCAGGGAATAACTCCCATCATATAAACAGTATTATTATCACCCCATTACTCAGGGAATAACTCCCATCATATAAACAGTATTATTATCACCATCATATAAACATTACTCAGGGAATAACTCCCATCATATAAACAGTATTATTATCACCCCATTACTCAGGGAATAACTCCCATCATATAAACAGTATTATTATCACCCCATTACTCAGGGAATAACTCCCATCATATAAACAGTATTATTATCACCCCATTACTCAGGGAATAACTCCCATCATATAAACAGTATTATTATCACCCCATTACTCAGGGAATAACTCCCATCATATAAACAGTATTATTATCACCCCATTACTCAGGGAATAACTCCCATCATATAAACAGTATTATTATCACCCCATTACTCAGGGAATAACTCCCATCATATAAACAGTATTATTATCACCCCATTACTCAGGGAATAACTCCCATCATATAAACAGTATTATTATCACCCCCATTACTCAGGGAATAACTCCCATCATATAAACAGTATTATTATCACCCCATTACTCAGGGAATAACTCCCATCATATAAACAGTATTATTATCACCCCATTACTCAGGGAATAACTCCCATCATATAAACAGTGTTATTATCACCCCATTACTCAGGGAATAACTCCCATCATATAAACAGTATTATTATCACCCCATTACTCAGGGAATAACTCCCATCATATAAACAGTATTATTATCACCCCATTACTCAGGGAATAACTCCCATCATATAAACAGTATTATTATCACCCCATTACTCAGGGAATAACTCCCATCATATAAACAGTATTATTATCATCCCCATTACTCAGGGAATAACTCCCATCATATAAACAGTATTATTATCACCCCATTACTCAGGGAATAACTCCCATCATATAAACAGTATTATTATCACCCCATTACTCAGGGAATAACTCCCATCATATAAACAGTATTATTATCACCCCATTACTCAGGGAATAACTCCCATCATATAAACAGTATTATTATCACCCCATTACTCAGGGAATAACTCCCATCATATAATCATATAAACAGTATTATTATCACCCCCATTACTCAGGGAATAACTCCCATCATATAAACAGTATTATTATCACCCCATTACTCAGGGAATAACTCCCATCATATAAACAGTATTATTATCACCCCCATTACTCAGGGAATAACTCCCATCATATAAACAGTATTATTATCACCCCATTACTCAGGGAATAACTCCCATCATATAAACAGTATTATTATCACCCCCATTACTCAGGGAATAACTCCCATCATATAAACAGTATTATTATCACCCCCATTACTCAGGGAATAACTCCCATCATATAAACAGTATTATTATCACCCCATTACTCAGGGAATAACTCCCATCATATAAACAGTATTATTATCACCCCCATTACTCAGGGAATAACTCCCATCATATAAACAGTATTATTATCACCCCATTACTCAGGGAATAACTCCCATCATATAAACAGTATTATTATCACCCCCATTACTCAGGGAATAACTCCCATCATATAAACAGTATTATTATCACCCCATTACTCAGGGAATAACTCCCATCATATAAACAGTATTATTATCACCCCCATTACTCAGGGAATAACTCCCATCATATAAACAGTATTATTATCACCCCATTACTCAGGGAATAACTCCCATCATATAAACAGTATTATTATCACCCCATTACTCAGGGAATAACTCCCATATCATATAAACAGAATAACTCCCATATTAAACAGTATTATTATCACCCCATTACTCAGGGAATAACTCCCATCATATAAACAGTATTATTATCACCCCATTACTCAGGGAATAACTCCCATCATATAAACAGTATTATTATCACCCCCATTACTCAGGGAATAACTCCCATCATATAAACAGTATATTATCACCCCATTACTCAGGGAATAACTCCCATCATATAAACAGTATTATTATCACCCCATTACTCAGGGAATAACTCCCATCATATAAACAGTATTATTATCACCCCATTACTCAGGGAATAACTCCCATCATATAAACAGTATTATTATCACCCCCATTACTCAGGGAATAACTCCCATCATATAAACAGTATTATTATCACCCTCATTACCATCATATAAACAGTATTATTATCACCCCATTACTCAGGGAATAACTCCCATCATATAAACAGTATTATTATCACCCCCATTACTCAGGGAATAACTCCCATCATATAAACAGTATTATTATCACCCCCATTACTCAGGGAATAACTCCCATCATATAAACAGTATTATTATCACCCCCATTACTCAGGGAATAACTCCCATCATATAAACAGTATTATTATCACCCCATTACTCAGGGAATAACTCCCATCATATAAACAGTATTATTATCACTCCCCCATTACTCAGGGAATAACTCCCATCATATAAACAGTATTATTATCACCCCATTACTCAGGGAATAACTCCCATCATATAAACAGTATTATTATCACCCCATTACTCAGGGAATAACTCCCATCATATAAACAGTATTATTATCACCCCATTACTCAGGGAATAACTCCCATCATATAAACAGTATTATTATCACCCCCATTACTCAGGGAATAACTCCCATCATATAAACAGTATTATTATCACCCCATTACTCAGGGAATAACTCCCATCATATAAACAGTATTATTATCACCCCATTACTCAGGGAATAACTCCCATCATATAAACAGTATTATTATCACCCCATTACTCAGGGAATAACTCCCATCATATAAACAGTATTATTATCACCCCATTACTCAGGGAATAACTCCCATCATATAAACAGTATTATTATCACCCCCATTACTCAGGGAATAACTCCCATCATATAAACAGTATTATTATCACCCCATTACTCAGGGAATAACTCCCATCATATAAACAGTATTATTATCACCCCATTACTCAGGGAATAACTCCCATCATATAAACAGTATTATTATCACCCCCATTACTCAGGGAATAACTCCCATCATATAAACAGTATTATTATCACCCCATTACTCAGGGAATAACTCCCATCATATAAACAGTATTATTATCACCCCCATTACTCAGGGAATAACTCCCATCATATAAACAGTATTATTATCACCCCATTACTCAGGGAATAACTCCCATCATATAAACAGTATTATTATCACCCCCATTACTCAGGGAATAACTCCCATCATATAAACAGTATTATTATCACCCCATTACTCAGGGAATAACTCCCATCATATAAACAGTATTATTATCACCCCATTACTCAGGGAATAACTCCCATCATATAAACAGTATTATTATCACCCCCATTACTCAGGGAATAACTCCCATCATATAAACAGTATTATTATCACCCCATTACTCAGGGAATAACTCCCATCGTATCCAATACTGTCGTAGACTTTATGATTTACATGTTATTCTCCCTTTGACAGGAACATGATTCCATCCAATCTGATAGAGGCAACTTTTCAACAGTACCGTACAGACCTGGTGCCCATAGTGGCCTCCAGTTTGGTGGAGTCCCAGGCCAACTACGTCTACGTGATGCCCGACCACAACAACCCTCAGCTGGGCCACCCGGTCTTCCTGGAGATCACCCCAGCTCCAGACATCAAGTACAAGATCATCCCTGGCCACAGCTCTGGCATGAACGTACTGGGGATTGTCATCTTCTCTGCTACTATGGGTGATTAGTGAGAGTGAGAGAGTGAGAGAGAGAGTCAGGGAGAGTGAGAGATGAGTGAGTGAGTGAGTGAGTGAGTGTGTGATAGAGGAGTGAGTGACCTGGTGATAGAGGAGTTTGGAGAGTCCCAGGACGTCTACGTGCCCGACCACAACAACCCTCAGCTGGTGACCCGGTGGAGAGAGAGAGATCAGAGAGAGAGAGAGAGAGAGAGAGAGAGAGAGAGAGAGAGAGAGAGAGAGAGAGAGAGAGAGAGAGAGAGAGAGAGAGAGAGAGAGAGAGAGAGAGAGAGAGAGAGAGAGAGAGAGAATGCATGAATGAACACACACAAATGACATACTGGATACACAATACACTACACACACACACACACACACACACACACACACACACACACACACACACACACACACACACACACACACACACACACACACACACACACACACACACACACACACACACACACACACACACACACACACACACACACACACACACACACACACACCCTTCCAATCACGCCTGTTTCTGACCCTGTGTGTTTTCTCTGTGCAGGCCTGCTCCTGGGGAAGATGGGCGAGAGAGGCGCTCCATTGGTCAATGTGTGTCAGTGTGTCAACGAGTGTGTTATGAAGATCATCAATGCTGCCATGTGGTGAGTTGTTGAGACACACAGCAGTCACCTGTCTGAACTCTCATTCACATGTAAAGGTCTGGTAATCCTGATCTGGAGGATTGAGAATGGGAGGATTAATTTAGATTGAGATTAGAAGTGGATCTCACCAACACATCTTCCTCCCTCCCCCTTAGTCATTAGCTCAGTTTCTGTCTGCATTTCAGGTGTGGCAGGTCATCAGGGTGAGCCAGGTCAACCCAAAGCTGCTTTACTTCGTAGGAAGCCCAAAACACAGGTGGCATGACAACGCCTGGTAAACAGAGACAGAATCACAAGGGCCCGTTGCTTGCTTGCCTCATTTATTTTTAGGTATTTATAATTTATTGATCTTTTTCCAGGTATTTCCCTTTTGGCATTGTGTTCCTGGTAGCAGGGAAGATCCTGGACATGCATGACCCCGCCCACCTGGGAGAGAAGCTGGGGATGTACTTCATCACAGTGTTAGCCGGCCTGTTTGTCCACGGACTAATCCTGCTGCCGCTCTTCTACTTTGTAATCACACGCAAAAACCCCTTCACCTACATCAGAGGCCTGCTACAGGCTCTGGTCATCGCCCTGGCAACCTCCTCCAGTTCTGCCACCCTGCCCATCACCATGAAGTGTTTGTTGGAGAACTGTGGAGTGGACAGACAGATCGCCAGGTTTGTCCTTCCAGTGGGAGCCACCATCAACATGGACGGGACAGCCCTCTACGAGGCCGTGGCAGCCATTTTTATCGCTCAGGTCAACGAGTACGAACTGGACTTTGGTCAGCTGGTCACCATCAGGTCAGGACTGTTTACACAAGCACTCTCTCTGTCTCTCACACACACACCCTTAGTTACCTCCTGTCACAGCAGCCACACACACACACACACACCCTTAGTTACCTTCTGTCACAGCAGCCACACACACACACACACACACACACACACACACACACACACACACACACACACACACACACACACACACACACACACACACACACACACACACACACACACACACACACACACACCCACCCTGACCCTACGCTTGTCTCTTCAGTATCACAGCGACAGCGGCCAGTATCGGGGCTGCTGGGATTCCGCAGGCGGGCCTGGTTACCATGGTGATCGTCTTGACCTCTGTGGGGCTTCCTCCCGCTGACATCACACTGATCGTGGCCATCGACTGGGTCCTGTAAGTGTCTGACCGTGAGAGTGTTTGTGGACTTAGTCCGGTGAGCATCTGACAGAAACCCACCATAGATACTTTAAACAGTAAGTCTAAGTTCCCTCCGTTGGTTGTGTCTGGCAGGGATCGTTTCAGGACCATGATCAATGTGTTGGGAGACGCTCTGGCTGCAGGCATCATGTGTCACCTCTGTAAGAAGGACTTTGAGAGGAGGGAGTCAAACGCTAACTCTGCCCGGGTAACAGCTCTATACCAGCTTTACACTGACCCCAGCCCTAACCCCTCTACAATACAAGTATATACCACCTTTACACTGACCCCAGCCCTAACCCCTCTACAATACAACTATATACCACCGTTATACTGACCCCAGCCCTAACCCCTCTACAATACAACTATATACCACCTTTATACTGACCCCAGCCCTAACCCCTCTACAATACAACTATATACAGATTTAACTGACATAACCACCTTTAGCCCACTGACCCCACTGACCCCCCTAACCCCTCTACAATACAACTCTATACCAGCTTTACACTGACCCCAGCCCTAACCCCTCTACAATACAACTATATACCAGCTTTACACTGACCCCAGCCCTAACCCTTCTACAATACAACTACATACCAGCTTTACACTGACCCCAGCCCTAACCCCTCTACAATACAACTATATACCACCTTTATACTGACCCCAGCCCTAACCCCTCTACAATACAACTATATACCACCTTTATACTGACCCCAGCCCTAACCCTCTACAATACAACTACATACTACCTTTATACTGACCCCAGCCCTAACCCCTCTACAATACAACTACATACCAGCTTTACACTGACCCCAGCCCTAACCCCTCTACAATACAACTATATACCAGATTTATACTGACCCCAGCCCTAACGTCTCTACAATACAACTATATACTACCTTTATACTGACCCCAGCCCTAACCCTTCTACAATACAACTACATACCAGCTTTACACTGACCCCAGCCCTAACCCCTCTACAATACAACTATATACCAGCTTTACACTGACCCCAACCCCCTAACCAACCTCTACAATACAACTACTATATACCAGCTTTATACTAGCCCTAACCCTACAATACAACTATATACTACCACTGACCCCACCTACACATTTACATACTGACCCCAGCCCTAACCCCTCTACAATACAACTATATACCACCTTTATACTGACCCCAGCCCTAACCCCTCTACAATACAACTATATACCAGCTTTACACTGACCCCAGCCCTAACCCCTCTACAATACAACTATATACCACCTTTACACTGACCCCAGCCCTAACCCCTCTACAATACAACTATATACCACCTTTACACTGACCCCAGCCCTAACCCCTCTACAATACAACTATATACCACCTTTATACTGACCCCAGCCCTAACCCCTCTACAATACAACTATATACCAGCTTTACACTGACCCCAGCCCTAACCCCTCTACAATACAACTATATACCAGCTTTACACTGACCCCAGCCCTAACCCCTCTACAATACAACTATATACCACCTTTACACTGACCCCAGCCCTAACCCTTCTACAATACAACTATATACCAGCTTTACACTGACCCCAGCCCTAACCTCTCTACAATACAACTATATCATACCATGTTTAAGTGTGTTTGAATCTGCTCTTTGACTAACTGTGTTCTCTCTCTCTCTGTGTGTGTGTGTGTGTGTGTGTGTGTGTGTGTGTGTGTGTGTGTGTGTGTGTGTGTGTGTGTGTGTGTGTGTGTGTGTGTGTGTGTGTGTGTGTGTGTGTGTGTGTGTGTGTGTGTGTGTGGGTGTGTGTGTTTTGTGCAGAGGGACACAGTGATCTCCTTCGGTGGCCAGAGTGTCCAGAGTTGTGCCCTGTCCGAGGCTCCTCTCATGGACTATGCCCATCGCTGTGACTATGTCTACGAGGTGGAAGGTGACTGTGTCACAGAGAAATCTGGCCCCACTTACAACCTGTGTCAGGTTTAGGAGAAACCCGTTCCCTGTTACAATCTGTGACCTTTGTTACAAAGAAACCGGTCCTCGGCTGCAACCTGTATCACAGAGAAACCGGTCCCCTTCTACAACCTGCGTCACAGACAAACTCTGTTTTGTCTGAGACACTTTCACTGGACAGACAGCAGGGGGCACTGCCCGCCTTCAACAGAGACCTTTCTATTCACATGAATATACGTAGAGTTGTCCTGATATCAATGGCTTTGGACTGGGGAATTACAATGGGACTGGGAAACAACCCTGCACTGAAACAGAGTTTGCACTTTTCTGATGTGCATTTATCAGGAGTTGACTATAATGTCCTCTGATGGATCAGTTGATGGCTGATGGTGTGCTCACACCACTAAGTCACTTTGGTTAGTGTCTGGTAAATGTTCAACGTTTTACTGTCTGATGATCACACCTGTGCCATGATGAGGAAGCAGGTTTTCCTCATCGTTTTGTGACTGGCTAGGCTACTGTAACCTACCAGTGACAGGGACTTATACAGTAGGTCCACTAGGGTGCATGTTATGTCCGAGTCAGTTTTCCTTCTTTAGCTCAATGCAGATTCTGCTCAGGACACCATTTTGGTGCCACAATGTACTGCAGTACAGCACATTTTCTAGGCAACCAGGTGGCATTATGGACACCATTTTGGTTCAATGTACTGGGGACTGTAAAGATAGATGGCAATAACTTTCACAGAGTTTTTTGAAACCTTGTTTGGTATCAGAATGGCTATGGATACTTGCATGGAGATACAATGTTTTAGGACAGGAGTATTCAACTCTGACCCTATGAGGTCCAGAGCCAGCTGGTTTTCTGTTCTACCTGCTAATTAATTACACCCACCTGGTGTCCCAGGTCTAAATCAGTCCCTGATTAGAGGGGAATCACCCACCTGGTGTCCCAGGTCAGTCCCTGATTCACCCACCTGGTGTCCCAGGATCAGGGGAATCACCCACCTGGTGTCCCAGGTCTAAATCAGTCCCTGATTAGAGGGGGGAATCACCCACCTGGTGTCCCAGGTCTAAATCAGTCCCTGATTAGGTCTAAATCAGTCCCTGATTAGAGGGGAATCACCCACCTGGTGTCCCAGGTCTAAATCAGTCCCTGATTAGAGGGGAATCACCCACCTGGTGTCCCAGGGTTCAGTCCCTGATTAGAGTCCCTGGGGAATCACCCACCTGGTGTCCCAGGTATAAATCAGTCCCTGATTAGAATCACCCACCTGGTGGGAATCAGTCCCTGGGGAATCCCACCTGGTGTCCCAGGTCTAAATCAGTCCCTGATTAGAGGGGAATCACCCACCTGGTGTCCCAGGTATAAATCAGTCCCTGATTAGAGGGGAATCACCCACCTGGTGTCCCAGGTCTAAATCAGTCCCTGATTAGAGGGGAATCACCCACCTGGTGTCCCAGGTATAAATCAGTCCCTGATTAGAGGGGAACAACAAAGAAAATGCAGTGGAACTGACTTCGAGATCCAGAGTTGAGTTTGAGGGTTCTAGAGATGGTTTAACGGTAGTTTAACACACAACTGTGAGTATGAATATTGTTTATTTAGTAATAGTTTTTTTATATGGTTTAAACTTAAATGTTGCACTTGCACATTTTTCATTTTTATTTTGCAGTCAGGTTTTGGAGTTGCCTTAAAATGTTCTCAATAACCAGTCACCGTTGCTGAGAATGTTGCAACCATGAAAGTGCTGAAATTGATAGGATTTTATACTGAAAATGAGTTTAAACATACAGTCAGTGACTATGGGTAAAACCCCTCATTGCTACCTCTTGTCAACTGAACTATAACAAATACAGAACGGATAACTGATATTTCAATGTCTTATTGGTAGATTTACAGTAGATTTCACTGTGATGTACATCTTTCAACACCTAGGATCTTGAAGAAACTCCTCAATGTTTTTTATAGAAATGAAACATATGTGTACATACAAGATACTTGTAGTTATTTTCTAATCCAATTTGAAGTGTAATGATTTGAGCATAACATTTCCCCCACCCCTTCCTCACAGTACACACAATAAGCCAAAAGGATGATCCTGCTGAGCCTTAAAGCTTTCAGATATTTTATTCAATGTAATTGTGTGCTAGACAGGTTCTGAACAGGCCTTCCTTCAAAACCAAACAGGAAATCAAAATGAATCCATTCAAAAAGTCAAAAGGAAAAAAAACTCCCAACACGAAGAATTTACAAACATGTAATTTATTTGACTTATGTAGTTTTACATCTTCGTGCCTCTGCTATTGCAACGTTCTTCCATCTCTCCCACATAAATTAAGGCTAAAAGAGGTTAATCATAATCCAGTTATTCCTGTAACCTCACTAGCATTTCAACATAGTAGCACTCTGAGAAGCAAGAGCTGATTAGTAGAACTCAATAGAAAAATATCAAAAGGATGAGAACAAAAAGTCAAGCAAGTGAACCACTCCCCCTCTAGTGCAGTTTCCAGTTCAGAATAACCACTCTCTCTGGTAACGTTTCCGGTTCAGAATAACCACTCTCTCTGGTAACGTTTCTGGTTCAGAATAACCACTCTCTCTGGTAACGTTTCCAGTTCAGAATAACCACTCTCTCTGGTAACGTTTCCAGTTCAGAATAACCACTCTCTCAGGTAACGTTTCCAGTTCAGAATAACCACTCTCTCTGGTAACGTTTCCAGTTCAGAATAACCACTCTCTCTGGTAACGTTTCCAGTTCAGAATAACCACTCTCTCTGGTAACGTTTCCAGTTCAGAATAACCACTCTCTCTGGTAACGTTTCCAGTTCAGAATAACCACTCTCTCTGGTAACGTTTCCAGTTCAGAATAACCACTCTCTCTGGTAACGTTTCCAGTTCAGAATAACCACTCTCTGGTAACGTTTCCAGTTCAGAATAACCACTCTCTCTGGTAACGTTTCCAGTTCAGAATAACCACTCTCTGGTAACGTTTCCAGTTCAGAATAACCACTCTCTCTGGTAACGTTTCCAGTTCAGAATAACCACTCTCTCTGGTAACGTTTCCAGTTCAGAATAACCACTCTCTCTGGTAACGTTTCCAGTTCAGAATAACCACTCTCTCTGGTAACGTTTCCAGTTCAGAATAACCACTCTCTCTGGTAACGTTTCCGGTTCAGAATAACCACTCTCTCTGGTAACGTTTCCGGTTCAGAATAACCACTCTCTCTGGTAACATTTCCGGTTCAGAATAACCACTCTCTGGTAACATTTCCAGTTCAGAATAACCACTCTAGTACAGTTTCCAGTTCAGAATAACCACTCTCTAGTAACATTTCCAGTTCAGAATAACCGCTTTCTCTAGTACCGTTTCAGTCTGGTTTCTAGGCTGTTCCCAGAACCCAGATGAAGCCTACTCCTGGACATAAAATCATGCTCAATGGAGAATCTCTATTGAAAGTCCAGGAGACAAGGCCCTAATTTTCTAAAACAACTGTCACCCATTATGGTGAAGGTTAGGACTGTGTAAGGGTAAACTGATCCTAGATCTGGTGCAGCAGGAAACTAACTAAAGCCAGTTGTCTGATCCTGTGTTGTGGTGCTGCTGTGGTCAGTTATTTTCTCTCCAACAGACTACATTCTCAAACCTACATAGGAAAGGCCTTGGTGATGAAAAGTGCACAACCAAGATATGTTAAAAACAGATGTAGGAATATTCGCTTAATGTCAAACCCAACCGCCAGTCTTCTTCCCGATTACAGAGTCCTCTTATTTTAAGTCTAAAAACGTCACTTGAAAATGCCTGGGTTTAGCTGGGGGTTTTTAGGTTATTGCACATTTATAAACATTTAAAAAATGGCTCACTTTCTCAGGGTGACTGTGTTTGTTGGCTGCAAGGCAGATCAAAGAAGGTCCGTAAGTGACAAACTGCCTCCTGCAGTACCTGTATTAGAAGACTCCTTATGGGTTTCATCACTTACCTACACACACACCTTTTCCCCCCGCACCATTGAGCCTTTCACTGTTGTATTCGGCGCAAGTGACAACTTTTGATTTGATCAGCAACTCCTAGATCCTATTAACATGAAGAAGGACTCCCATCTTTGATAGCCCTCTGCCTCATGTTTCACACAAGTTTGAATGAAAATAAGGCCAACGTCTGAGGTGTTTTATACTGGAGACTGCATCCTCTTGGCCTTCAGACCATCTTGGAGTCTAGCTAAACCTTATGTTGACCATTCAAACGTCCTGTAATATCTCAATGGGAGTGCGGTGAGTAGTGTCATACTGTAGTATCATCATATTAGCAGTCTGGTGTCTGTAGCTCTACAATCTAAACAGAAAACCCCAACGAAAAATCCCAAACCAAATCTGAAGAAATAAAAGAAACAAAACCAAAATGTTGAGTCAAATCTAACTAAAATTTAATGATTGCATATGCAAAGTAAAACAATCAAAACCAACAAAAATAAATCACAAAGACCATAAATTCTTCTTTTGCTTGAGATGAGCATAAAAACTTAAATAAAAACTCTTCCAACTCTCCGATCAGTAATCTACGCTTCAACGAAAAAAGAAAAGTTAGTCTCTCTGAAAGAAAATTCAAGAAAAACAAAAGATTGACAACTTTTTTTTTTTTTTTACAAAAACAGGAAACTGGATGAGAGTGAGCAGTGTTGCTCCACTTTGTGTTAGATTCAGCCTTCGTACCGGTTGTTCAGATGCCCAAACTATTACTGGTGAGGGGAAATGAGTCATAACAGTAAGCATCTTTCCCTATTCACAAAAGCTTCTCAGAGGACTGAATGCTGATCTAGGATCGACAAGGCCAAACTGATCCTAGATCAGCATGTGAATACAGGCCCTGGGGCAGTTAGAGCATATCCTTCCATTTCTTTGGTCCTTCTTAAAACACCTTCCTACTTTAAAATCTCCAGACCTTTGTACATGGCCTCTCAGAGATTCAACTGTTAAAAGACCCCCAAAAACAGGACACACGCGCTGCTATGTAATGGTACCATTCAGTACCTAACTTGCTGTGTATAAAACGGATTCTGCAAGGTGAGAGAAGACATTATACAATAAGGATTTAAAAAGGGCTTTTCTTTTAGAATGGCTGGAGACAGTGGATGGCTTGACAGGGTGTGCGGGTGGTAACTTAAGGCATCCATTTCTACACTGGAACCAGAGTCTAAGACAGCATGCTTCCTCCTACAGTGGGGGACTAGACGTATGACTGTAGCGCATCCTTCTCCATGTCCCTACCGTGGTCCTACCATTCATATGGCACATAGTGACACTAGTTTAGTCTCACAGGAAAAACAATCTAGTCTTGAATTGTGAAATTGGTCACCATATCAGGATGGACATTGATAACTGTTTGGAACATCCCAAATCACGAGTAAAAAAAAAAAAAAAAAACCAAGAGAAATATCAAACTCAGCCTAGACTCTGTTAGACTAGTACAAAGATGCAAAGTGAGAATGGGCTTAGTGAGAACGCTAAAAACAAGTTTGTTTTGTCAAACTGTGGCAATTTACCCTCCATATTAGAAGCCTGGCATGAGGTGTCTCCCCCCACCCCCACTATTTCTCTCTACTTGTGGCCTTTGCTGGTCTTGAACGACACCTGTAGGATCTTGTCCCCGAGGCGGTAACCATTGAGGCTGCCGATCGCCATGGCGGCCTCCTCGTAGTTCGTCATGGTAACAAAGCCAAAGCCTTTGCACTTGTTGGTGTTGAAGTCGCGGATGACCTTGACGTTGGTGACGGCGCCAAAGGGCCCGAACATCTGCCACAGGATGCCCTCGTCGGCGTCCTGGCCCAGGTTGTAGATGAAGATGCACCAGCCAGCGGTGGCGTTCCCCGGCACACTCACCCCAGACATACCGCTCATATGGTCCACAGACATCGGAGAAAACCTGGGGGAGGACAGAGGGGGCTAGGGTTACCACTCTGTCTCTCGTCACTGATGTGCTCCACACTCATTTTAGAGAACCTGAGAGGGGACAACACTTCCAGTGTGTGTGTTACCTGAATCTCTGAGCCTGGTGGTGAACTGGCCCTCCAAAGCGGCGTCCCTGGTTGTGGTAGAGCTGCGATATGAGCTGAGTGTTCTTGGCCTGGTTGGGACTGGCAGCAAACTTCACTGTGATTGGCTCAGCAGATCCGGGGGGTTTCTGTCCGTTAAGGTCTTTGATGGCGTCCTCGGCCTCCGCTCGCTTGTCAAATCGGATGAACGCCACCCCCCGAGACAGGCCTGGGAAAAGACATGAACAGGACAGGTTCAGCTGAGAGACAGGGAACACAGTGGGGCCTGGTTCTAGAGTGTGTCTGTGTGGTCCTACCAGAGGCCTGGTCGACCAGCACACGGGAGTTGATGATGCGTCCGTAGCGAGCGAACATGTCCTCCACGTCTTTCTGGGTCATGGTCTTGGGCAGGCCACTGATGTACAGGTTGGCATCTTTAATGGTGTCAGAGCTCGGCCGCGCATATGAAACCTAACACCAGAGGGCAGCACATAGCACATTAAAGACCACTGACAATATCAGTGTGTACTACTGAGGATTACACACAACCCCCAATTATATCTAGCCAGAAATTACTTCAAAAGTGGATGTTGGAAGGTTGTTTTTATTATGTTTGTATATCTTTATGCAATCCTGGTGAATTCATGTTTTGTAATTGCCCTATGTTTTGGATTTACAAAAACGTGAGTTTACTTTTAGAATGAGTAATGTTTTATCATGAGTAATGTCTCCAAAACTAGAAAATGAAATAGTGAAAATGTGGTTTTTACGTAGAAAAACTATTCCCGTAGTAAGCTGTGGTGGGAAATATCGAAGTAGGACTTTCCGAGTGTTCAAAATTACATAGACAACAATTATAGTAACAAAATCAACAATTATAGTAACAAAATCAACATCGGGAAAAACATTCTCTCTCGTACAAAACCAAATAAAAAGTTCCAAACTTAAATGATAAATTAACGTGTAAAAATTTGAACCTGAAGTAGTGGTGCCGAATAAAGAAATTAAAATAAAGTTTAATCTTCAATAAGGCTGAAAATACGGTTGCACTTCTCTACTCCATCCGTCAGAAGCGGGGCCAGTGATCTATCAGACGTAGTCCTGTCTAATATAAACCCACACTAACGCCGATTCACAAATCCAACCCTAAACCACTGGCACTACATGCCCTTCTGAAACTAAATGGGATGGTATCAGCAAAGGGCAAAGAAAGGCTAACATAACACCATATTGCTAACACCCACACAATCCTTTCAGATCCATAGGAGGGCCTAGGAGGAAGCGTCTAGGGGTGGATTTGACAGTCAGCCTCAGTAGAGAAGGGCTAGTTTAAATGACATGACATGGTTGGGTTGACACAGTACTGTAGGAACACCTTATTGCACGTTACCTTGATAGTTTTAGACTGTAGCCTTAGTCCATTCAGAGTATTGATAGCTCTTTCTGCATCGCTAGGGGTAAGATAGTTAACAAATCCGTACCCTAAACTGTGGCCTAGAGAAAAAAAAAGGAAAACAATAAAATAAAATAAAAAAAACGTTGTATAGTTTCAAAAAAATCGGCACACTGGTCAAATAAATGATTAAACAAAACAAATCTACACAATGCATGCTAGTCGTAAAACAAGCAGATAAAAAAACATGAGCTGGCGCACACCCAGAATAATAGTGTGTGGAGGTGCTGACTAACGGCAAATAAACCATCAAAATAAAGTGAGTCGCACTCTGTGTAATCTCCCAGCAATTTAATGGGCATTTACCAACGTTTCCAGCGCCCTGAAGAAGGCACAGAGATGCCTAAAAGTTAATGGGTAAATACCCATTAAATTGCTGGGAGATTACACAGAGTGTGCGACTCACTTTATTTTGATGGTTTATAGTCGTAAAACAAGTAACAAAGAAATAGGCTTCAACAAAACTGGGCTGTTTTCCTGGAATAAGGAAAGCTGAGCCCATCACGGACAGATCGAGAGCATGGATAAATATCTACACCAACAGCCTTATACAAAACAACTGTGGAATACCTCATATCAAGTTTAGGAGGACAAATGTTCAAATTGCAGCGAGACATAGTCCTAAACAGAACATGACATAAAGTTGTTTGCATAGATACTACAAACATCTCACCACAAAGTTACTAGTGAGTATGTCAAAGATGTCTCATCAGCAGTTCTCATACACCTACAAGAGGCAGACAGGGCAGTATACCAGTTACTGTACACACTGACTGGTTGGCTTGAACAAACATGTTATGGAGGTGCCCTTTGTAATATATCAACAATTATGGTGGGTCCCCACGGTTTGTTAAAGGTACCCACCCCTGAGTCGTGTTCAGTAGGACGCAACATAGCAAAATGTTCACCGAACACAACCCTGTAAATGTGAGCCCTACACGCAGCAGACTACCTCCTCCATCCATTCTACTCCAAGGTCAGAGGTCACACACCTGTAGTGCATTGTGGGACAAGGTGTTCCGTACCTGCCACTTTGTCCCGTATGAGCTTGGCGGACTCCACCTCGCCAATGCTGCTGAAGAGGCTGCGTAGCTCGTCCTGGCTCATGCTCTGGGGAAGGTAGTTGACTATCAGGTTGGTCTTGGCATCCGTCACCTCATCTCCTCCTCCCATGTGATCCTCGTAGCCGTTGGACATGTCATACACCTCCTGGGGAGGGAGGGGAGAGAGAGGGGGGCACAGTTAAGGAAGAGAAACAGGCATTCGGAAGTAAACCAGCATGGCTGAAACGTCAACGGGATGCAGATTTTTAAATCATAAAAGGAAAACAAAACGTTTTTACAATTCTACATGCAACATTATAAACATAGTATCTAATCTACAGAGCCGAATTACGCCCCAGATGTAGGAGCACCATGGTGGATGGCAGCAGTGACTGTAGCTCCTCTTACCCACAAGTTAATCACCTGCAGTGCTTTCACAGCCAGACTCAACTCTCAGCTACTCTCTACATAATCATGGACCAGGCATTATCTTAAAACACGCCTATACCCAGCCATTAGGAAATGTACCTGGCTACAGTCTTTCTATGATAAACATTAGAAATACGATGGTCATGTAACGTTTTTGAAAGAAATACCTTGCTTATTTATTCATATGTAAGAAAATGTACCCGTATGACTGCTAGCCAAATAGGCTTGCACTTCTGTTGTCATCTGATAAATTAAGCTATTTTCTGCTGACTGTTGCACTAACGTGTGTTCTGTGAAGCAGAACTATAGTAGCAAACCCCTCAATCACTCGACTGAAGCAACAACAAAAAACAACTTTCAATATAAAAAAACTCAGATGAAATGGTTTAAAACAGATTTTTTTAATGGTCTGCGTTTTGAAAATGCAGATTGAACTCTAACACAACCCCTGCCCAGTGGGAAGAGGGTTAGCTAGCTGCTAACCCTGTTCTGAATATTGCATCCCCTTGACCAGGCCTCAGTGCTGTGTTCTGACAGAGCTCCATTCATTCAGAGGAGCTATCTGATTGTGTATTCTGTGGGGTAAGACAGTTAGCCATCCAGCAGGCCCTTGGATGAATGAAACTCCTGTATTTCACTAGTAAACATGATGACCAATACTGATGGGTCTGACTATGAGGATAATTTCTATGCCTTTTTCTCTACTTGCGAGCAATAATAAATATTTATACCAGTATGTTAACAAGCGTAGGAGTGTATAGAGTGATATTGAAGCCCCAGTGTTTATCAATACATTCGAAAACCATGGGCCAACACACAACATATGCAATCTGATTAAATAGCTAGCTAGATTACAATTGTTACAATATAATTACTTAAGGACTGATCTAGATCCTCCCCTAAAGGGAAAAGTTATACTCACTTTTAGGTACCTGATGTGGCCTCTTCGAACAGCCATGAAGACCCCTCACTGCTCCCAAAGCTGGAGGAGGTATCACAAACCAAATAATGTATATGGGACAAACAAACAAAAAAAGGGGGTGAGGAGGGGGTAGGGTTTGTTTTCAAATAAAATTAATAATGAGCTTAACAAAAACGAAACGATAAATTGGGCCTCCCCCTTCTGACGCACCTGTGAAGAAGAGCAGAGCATTATTTTGTTAGTCCCTGAGTGGCTAACTAGCCTACGACCACTGAGCTATTACGACTGTTATTTTGGTGACATATGATGTGGCATGTTTCATTAGCAACCAGACTATACACAGTAGCCAGCTAGCACGTTGGCGAACTAACATATTAGCTAGCCAACTACTGTAACTAGATTTGGCCAGTTTGTGGCTAACGTTGCCTCATCGAGCACTACGGTAGACAAATGAGAGCAAAACATTCATACCGCAACGTTAGTTGCTAGTTTGTGTGAGCTAGCTAACGTTAGTACCTAGCGAGTTGTATAAATATCTAGCAACTATTTACGCCAGGGGGCGTGAACACTTCGGTTGCTTACTAGCTGGTTAGTTAATAACTAGCTAGTTTGCTAAATGCAAAAGGAAGAAAACAAAATTTCCTGACGCAAAGCAAGTGGACATTGCCCTGCTAATTAGCGAACACATTGCTACAGGAAAACGTTAGCTAACTAGGCCATATGCCCACCGTTCCCTTATTTTCGCGAGCATGTGTTGAATGCGGTCCCTCTCCCCCACCTAAAACTCCGACACCTTGTTCAGGGCCTTGTTAGCCACCTAGCTAGATTAGCCAAACTGGCTAAACATTTGCTCAAATATCATTCTGTGGTTAGCTATCTGGCACTGGTGGGGCCTCCAAACCCGCATTGCTGGCATTCGGCTTTGTTGTAAGCAGAGCGAAATGGTAAATCAACTGGATTACTACAACATAGCTAGTTCGACAACCATATAGCTAACTTACCAGCTTTTTGTCGTTGGTGCTTTCGCTGTTCTTGTCTGTCAATCGTTCCGTGTTTTTTTTTAGCTGGCTAACGTTAGCTGACAGCTCCTTCTTGCAGGCACCAAAACCAAGAGGACCGCTGACGAAAGCAGATCCACGCCCACCTCTGCAGATGATTTGTTACTGCCCTTGTCAATTACAGATGTGGCAACTACGGGCACTTTATGTCTTCAGGGTCAATTTGGGGGATTTTATTTAAACATATATGTTTTTATATATGTTAAGTTCACAGTACAATCACCCCAGATATTTTGAACACCTCTCTATCAGGTATTTTAGCAACTTTTCAGATGCATTTTATACCTCAATTTCACTGTTTTGTCCTTTTGAGCTTCTACTATGTTTTTGACCGTGGCAGCACGGATGACCGTGGCAGCTTTCCAATCTTTGGGGATCTCAGACGATACAAAAGAGAGGTTGAACAGGCTAGTAATAGGTGTTGCAACAATTTCAGCTGATCATTTTAGAAAGAGGGTCCAGATTGTCTAGCCCCGCTGATTTGTTGGAATCCAGATTTTGCAGCAGTTTCAGAATGTCAGCTGTCTGGATTTGGGTGAAGGAGAAGTGTGTGTGTGTGTGTGGGGGGGGGCTTGGGCAAGTTTTTGCAGGGGGTGCAAAGCTGTTGACCAGGGTAGGCCGTAGAGAAATGCTTATTTAAATGATCGGATATCGTTGATGTAACGGTGGTGTCAGTGTTTCCTAGCCTCATTGCAGTGGGCAGCTGGGAGGAGATGCTCTTATTCTCTATGGAGTTTAGTGTCCCAAATCTTTTAGAAATAGTGCTACAGGATGCACATTTGTTTGAAAAAGCTAGCCTTAGCTTTCCTAACCGACTGTGTATATTGGTTCCTGACTTCCCTGAAAAGTTGCATATCTCGGGGGCTTTCGATGCTAATGCTGTACATCACAGGATGTTTTTGTGCTGGTCAAGGACAGTCAAGTCTGGGGTGAACCAAGGGCTAGATCTGTTCTTAGTTTTACATTTTTTTGAACGGGACATGCTTATTTAAGATGGTGAGGAAAGCACTTTTAAAAGAGCAACCAGGCATCCTCTACTGACAGGATGAGGTCAATATCCTGGCAGGATACCCGGGCCAGGTCCATTAGAAATATACCACAAATGATAGTTTCACTTTGCTCACTGAGCTCTTCTGTGCAGATGACCCCTTTGCTATCTGGGCCCATCTCTCAAAAACACTGGCCTACTTCCTTGAGCTCTGCCCATTGGCTACTTTTGGAATGTTACTGTGTCTTATAAAATGTTTAACAATGGTTGTTATGCAAACTGTTTTCAATAAAATATTAGTTTTTAAAAATCTGTTTTTTTACTGAGATGTCCACCACACCTTGTCATTCCCCCCACACCCATATATGTTTAGGTACATTAGTATATTATGTATAACTTACATTGATTTGTTTTAGATAGGGAAATGATCATCATCTCAACAATAAAAAGGTTGGGCAGAATTCTTATTTTTATTATCTTTTTCCAGCTGTCACAAAGGAAAGTCTATAAATTCAGGCGTCATGTTGAATTATTCATATTAGGAAAACCGTAAATCTCTTAAAATACTCAGTACACAAATGTATAAGAAATGTGTTAAATTATTTACTTCATTTTTAACAAAAATTGATGTTTAATGACGTGATGGAAATAAAATGTGTCTATGGCTGTCTGAGAAAAATATGTACATTCCCGAATAGGACGATAGCAGCCATTATCAGATATTTTCTAGACAAATCAAAGAATTATACTGGTAAAATGGTGTTTCAATAACATATCATTTCTGAAAGCTTGCAGGGCCAAAATGCCCTAAATTGCAGAATCACCCAGCTACATACAAGTAAGTTACAATCAAACAATAGCCACACAACAGTTTCAACAAGTTAATTACTCAAGACATGCAGGGCAGTGTAAACATGTCATCTGCAGGACATGTGACATGTTGACAATTGTTTTTGATGGAGTGGCTTCTTTAACAAGCATGCATATACATCAGTGAACAAAAACAAAACATTGTGGCCATTACATATTCCAGTTGATCCTTATGAAACGAAGGAAGTGTATGCAGAAGTGTAGGACACTTTTAGAGTACATCTTCCTTCACAGATGTGCATACATTAGTTTAGTGAAAGCAAGATAAATCACTCTTTTAAAGTAGCTTCACCAACAAGATCGGGGATGATTACGTCAATTACCTGTAATAGTACCGTAGGGGCCCTGGAGCTGCCCAGACAACTAGAACCCCACACACACACACACACACACACACACACACAAAACCACTAGAGAGCAGTCTTCAAACAGCACTTACACTAAAAGGGCATTATCAGCATTTTCACAATTTCATAGTATTCTTCCAACCTCAGTGTGGAAATATGATATAAAACACTGGAGGAAAAAAAAAAAAAAAACACAAAAAAAAATCTAATTTTTGACTGCACTGGGGCTTTAAGGTCCACAGCATCATTACATTTACCAAGGTTCAGGACATAGTATATCTAAAGTAGATTGGCAGAAAGTATTCTGGACTGAGACTCTGGTTCAGGCCCACTCCCTGTCCAGTATTCCATACTCCCTGTCCAGTATTCCATACTCCCTGTCCAGTATTCCATACTCCAACAGAGGCTGGTCCCTCATCAGCTGAGCCACACTCACAAACCCTACAGTCTGAGAGAGAGAGAGAGAGAGAGACTATTATGGCACTACTGTACCTGATCTTGTCCAATAACAAACACACATTTTTATTTTCTGTTGTAAAATGTTCTTCAACGTGACCCTTATGTTGTTCCACTATACCCCACAGTGCCCTCTAGTGGTTCCCACCTCCACTAGCACCACTGCCAGAGATGACCAGATGATGAGATGCAGAACAAAAAGCAAGGCCTCCTCCAGCTTCACCTGGCAGCCCTGAGGGAGAGGACACACACAGGGTAAGGGGAATTAAATGTTGTCCAGATGTGTATCAACATACCTTTGGATCACCACAGAGGGCTAGGGCTGGTGTGTGTGTGTGTGTATACCTTTGGATATAGTAGCCCGGGCAGCTCCAGGGTACCGTTGCAGGTGTGGTAGGTGTAATTACAGCAGCTGTGAGGTACACTGCCCCGCCCACTGTGGTTAAACCAGGGCGTGGCCAACCAGTCACGGTAGTCATAGATTCCACAGCACTGCAACTGGAGAGGATTCACATCACAGAGTCATTAGATCAGTTCAGATTCCCCCCTCTCACACACACACACACACAACCTCTTTCTGTGTGGCGTCCACAGCATCGGAGTATGGGTCCTGACATCTTCCTGTGTATCTTTGAAAAACACTACTGAAGGGAGCCAGCTCTGAGTCCACCTGAAAGCAGGTCAGTCACATCATGTTATTTATCATAAGTATAACATACAGTGAGTGTACAAAACATTAAGGACACCTTCCTAATTTTGAGTTGCAACCCGCACTTTTGCCCTCAGAATAGCCTCCATTCCTCGGGGCATGGACTCTACAAGGTGTCGAAAGTGTTCCACAGGGATGCTGGCCCACGTTGACTCCAATGATTCCCACAAGTTGGCTGGATGTCCTTTGGGTGGTGGACCATTCTTGATACACACAGGAAACTGGTGTGAAATAAAACAGCAGCGTTGCAATTCTTGACACAAACCGGTTGTTAAAAGGCACTTAGATCTTTTGTCTCACCCATTCATCCTCTGATTGGGCACACTTACACAATACATGTCTCAATGGTCTCAAGACTTAAAAATCCTTCTTCAACCTGTCTCCTCCCCTTCATCTACACTGATTGAAGTGGATTTAACAAGTGACATATATAATGGATCATAGACTGACCAGGTGAAAGCTGTGTCATGGAAAGAGTTGTCCTTGTTGTTTTGTACACTCAGTGTAGAATGTCATATGGTGATGTGTGCTCTTTCGGTAGTTTTGTAAAGCCATATATATCTAAGTACCTTTCCTGTGTTGACATAGGCCAGAGCAGCAGCAGTTGCCTCCAGGCAGAAAACCACAACCAGCAGATAGACAAACTGAAATGCCCAAAACCATGGCAACATATAAGCTGTATCCCAAACTGTAGAGGAAGCATGAGCTATGAAAAGCAAAAATACATACATGTTATTATATTCAGACACACGCAAGTACACACAAACACTCACTCACCACGCCCTGCAGCAAGGCTGACTTTCTGAGGGACACCCAGATGCCCAGTCCTCCACTGGCCAATAGGAGAGTAGCGCTGGCCAGAGCTAGGCATGCTGGGAGGATGATGTATGTGTGGGTGAAGAAGATGCCATTGTGTCTGTAGTTCAACAACAGGTACATACCACTCAGACCTACCACCAGACCTGCCACCTAGAGATGGAGGGAGACAGTGTTTATCATATCATTCAGTAATAAATCATTCGTGACGGTGCAGTGCAGAAATAACTAATTCGGAAAAAATCTTAATGTATATCTTTCTGAAAATATGTATGTGTGTGCTCTTGTAAAATCCCACTAGCTCTGAGGCTTCCTTAGTTCTCACGGAATTACACACACACCTTTTCAGTTAGTCAAGTGTATTCAACAGCATCTAGGCAATTAATCTGTAAACATGTAGCAAGAATGAATAGAAGCGAGACAGAGTGGCGGAAACTGTTGGCGGGACAATACGAAGCACATTCTGTCTTTTAATGATATACATTATAGTTTTTTCAGTGGGCAAGATGAACAATACATATCAAAAGTGCATAGAAATATGAAATAGGCTGAAGTTAAATAAATATTACAATACGTATAAATGATTTGTCATTCCTTGACGTATGTTAGCTTAAACAGTTTTACAGGACGCGCAAAGCAGAAGCACATTATGGTCAGCGGTGTATCGGAATTTGCTTAGTGCTGTAAGATCTTACCCATAGAAGTTGGCAAGTTATCTGAATAACTATTTTTAAAGCTCGTCGTCTTGTTTCACCCATTTTATCTCAAACAGCAGTGCTCTGTGTATTTGAAGAAGTTATATATTTACTTAGTCACGGGGTTTACTCCATACAGCACAGACATTCCACCACAGCAGAATGTCAAGTTGTAATATCAAGAAACAAAACAAGGTGGAAAATTAAAGTTTTTCCAATTCAACATCAAATTCAACACCAATTCAACATCAAAAGTGTGCACGCATAACTTGCCGTTTTTCACCAACCGCATCAAATTATTCAGGCATTTCTCAGAAGAGAGAGAAGCAGCAGCATGACAGCGATAAGGAAGTAGCGGAAGGATTTTACATTAACCCCATCGCTCCCACTGGGTGCCTGAGCAGAGCTGGTGTATACAGCTACATGGTACATCATGTATTTTACACTGGAGCCTGCTCCTCCTCTCACGTTAATCAGCCAATCAATCAATCAATTAATCAATCAGTCATACGTTTTAAATGCAGACAGACAGAGATAGATGGGTGTGTGGCGCCCTCTGCTGGCTGGTGTGGACTGACATTGGTAAGAACATCCCATCGGTTTCGTGCTCATCCCAGCCATCCTTGCAGTGGAATAGATCTACGCTGACATGACACTGGCAGTTGAGAACCAGAACAGCACTCCAGTCTCTCCAGTAAAGTTGATTTTATTATCAAGTATATTGAAAATGTATTTAGAAATGATGGGATTGATGATTTAATTATATAATAGGCAATATGATACATTATTTATACAACAGGCAATACAAATACTTACAAGGTGTGATAGAACAGCAGGTGTATTAAAGGCAGAAGGCTGTAGGTAGTTGTGATTCATGCTGAAATTCAGTGAGTGTTTAATAGTGACATTTTGTGCTTCACTTAACATTTGTGACGAGCGTTAAAAACCTCGTTTTACAATTTTACGATTTTACAGAACAATTCCATATTTAGATTGGAAACATTTACATGTCTTCTTCTCAAAGGCAACCTCTATTCTAGAAAAGAAAGAAAGAAACGGAACTTTAGGCCCCACAGCTAAAGACAGTATGTAAGCTTACGTAGTTCTACGACCATACGAACATGCAGAACAAACAGAGTAGGTGACAGGCATAGGAGAGTGTCCAGGGTCGCGTTCAGAAGGCACAAAACAGGACAAAACATTTAGAAATGAAGGAGGTTCTACTTGAACTGAAGTGCTCATTTTCTTCACCCATTTTCAGGTGTATTCAGTCAGGTGAAACATTCTAAACCTATACATTTGCAGATAGAAATATATTCATGTGGAGCTAACCAGGTTCCTATCCTACATGATGAGAGGTGACGATCTGTTCTACACAATATATTTCTATCTGAATATCCTGTAGCGTTGTGTCCTCCTGATTACTTCCTCATTAGTCCGCGTGGCAATCAGTCTCATTGGCTGAGTTGTCAGCTATCAGCTGGAGGTCCAGAGATCAGTCTAAAGATCCACAGTTCAATGCAGTGGTCTGTGTGTGTGTGTGTGTCTAGTCCTGAGTGTGTGTGTGTGTGTCTAGTCCTGAGTGTGTGTGTATCTTGTCCTCTAGGTCCAGATCTCAGTAGGCACCATGCCCTCCTTGGTCCCAACAGAAGGCATTAGGTTCTGTTCTGAGAGGAAGTCCAGAGGGAATTGAACCAAGAACCCTCTGATCCTCCTAAGCTCCTCCTGGGCTTTACCTGGGTCAGACTGGGCCAGGCCTGGGTTCGTCTGATAACTCTCTAACTCAGACATGTTACGAACCAGGGAGGACGGCAGGCACCGGAACACCTGGAGAGAGAGGAGGGAGGGAGAATGAAAGAGAGAGTAAAGTTAGTTAAAAATCTCTTTCATAAAGCAGGTTACACACACTCACACACACACACACACACACACACACACACACACACACACACACACACACACACACACACACACACACACACACACACACACACACACACACACACACACACACACACACACACACACACACACACACACACACACACACACACACACACACACACACACACACACACACACACACACACACACACACATACCTTCTCATAGATGGTTGCGTTGCGTCCAGCGGTGGTCATCCAGACATCCTTATAGAAGTGGTCAGAGATAGGGTCAGACACATCTATGGTCGTGTCCATATGGGCTCCAAGGACCGTCCTGACAGGAGAGAAC
>NC_068450.1:60183607-60228607 GCF_023373465.1 Oncorhynchus keta
ACTGTGACCACAGCAGTTCAAGCCTGGGATACGATGACCTCCGGAACGCTTGTGTATCATCCCCTCCCTGAAACATGTTTAAATGATGAATACACTAAATAAAACAAATCTATTTTCAGCTATTCCAATAACAATGGGCATGATGGCACAGTCATAAAGACAGGATCTGTTCACTAATCTGTTGTTCCTCACAGTCCTTTAGGTCCCAGGTCATGGATGAAGGACATCTGGCTGACGTCTATAAACTCCATCTGAGGAGAGAGAGGAACCGTATTAATAGGTATTAGATAAAGAGAGAAGTAGTAGTCAGTCCAGTTCCGGTCGCCTATAGTCTAGTGTAGTTTAGTAGTAGAGGGGCTATGTCATCAACCCTCAACCCTCAAAGTTCCGTAATGGGGCCAAAATGGCAGCCATCTTGTTCAGGGAGAAATTCAAAACCAGTCTAATTGCAATGAATGGCAGTAGAGGCCTAATCCTGGTTTTACTTATGCAGGAAAATAAAAGTAAGGCATGTGGTGTATCAGAACTTGTGTAATGGAATTATTGTCAACCTAGAATATTGTCATATCATTTTAAATACAGTTTAGACAGGTTTTATACACATTTTCTGTATAAATAGCCTCTAAATATATGTAAACAGACCGTACATGTCTCAGATTTCTTGGAAAGCTGAAAGTGCCATTACATGATACAATATCAGAAGTCCTATCATCAACTGATTTGAGACAGTGTATGGCTGTGGATTGACTGTATTGTTTGAATAGAATGTTGGCATATTGGCAGTTAATTAAAAAAAATCTATCCTCTAAAAGGGTCTGGCTGGTTAACACAAATCCAGTCCAGATCAATTCTTCAAATTCTGTATTTTACACAATATCTTATCACAGCACTGGAAAACCATGGTTGACCAACTCCCTGACCATCATAAGAAGGTTCATGTCCATTCTAGTATTGTAATTCATAATTCTATGAGTAGTACTCACAGTGTGGTAGTATTTCCTGTACATGGCCATCCTTAGCAGCTTGTTCAGATAATCTTCCAGCTGTTTCTGTACAGGGAACATAATAAATGCAGTATTACTACAGTAGATGTACTGTACAGTGTTTATATGAAGTATATACTGTATTCTTCTATAAAATTAATACGACAAACACACTCAAACACACCTACCCTTCTACTGTAGACCTGTTCGTCTTGTGCCAACTCATCTCCGCCACGCGGTAGCTCCGGCATATGTCTCACTTCACTCTTCTTCATTGTCCTCCTCCTCGTTGTGTGGCTGAGAGAGAGAGTGAGAGAGAAAGAGGAGAGAGAAAGAGGAGAGCGAGAGAGAGAGAGAGAGAAAAAGAGAGAGAGAGAGAAAGAGGAGAGAGTCGAGTCGTTTAAGAGGAAACATTTAAATGTCTTGGAATGGCCTAGTCAAAGTCCAGACCTCAATCCATTTGAGAATCTGTGGTACGACTTAAAGATTGCTGTACACCAGCGGAACCCATCCAACTTGAAGGAGCTGGAGCAGTTTTGCCTTGAAGAATGGGCAAAAATCCCAGTGGCTAGATGTGCCAAGCTTATAGAGACATATGCCAAGAGACTTGCAGCAGTAATTGCTAAAAAAGGTGGCTCTACAAAGTACTGACTTCGGGGGAGGTGAATAGTTATGCACGCTCAAGTTTTCTGTTTTTTTTGTCTTATTTCTTGTTTGTCTCACAAGAAAAATATTTGGCATCTTCAAAGTGATAGGCATGTTGTGTAAATCAAATGATACAAACCCCCCCCCCCCCAAAAAATCTATTTTACTTCCAGGTTGTAAGGCAACAAAATAGGAAAAATGCCAAGAGGGGTGAATACTTTCACAAGCCACTGTATATGTGTGTGTGTGTCTGTGAGTGTACCTGCGGGAGGGTAGCGGTACCCTCATGAACATCTTGTATCGGACCAGTTCTCTGTGGAGGTCCATGAAGTGTTTCTCCTTTCTCTTGACCACCCAGCTGAACTCTCCATGTCTCAGCTCAATCTTAAACACTGCAGGCTGACTCTACACAGACAGAGATCATGTGTGTGTGTGTGTGTGTGTGTGTGTGTGTGTGTGTGTGTGTGTGTGTGTGTGTGTGTGTGTGTGTGTGTGTGTGTGTGTGTGTGTGTGTGTGTGTGTGTGTGAGTGTGAGCGTGCATGTGTGTGTGGGTACCTTGTTGACACTCCTCTGTGCCGTGATGTTGAACCTGTCCTGCGCTGTGTTGAACCTCTCCACCTCCAGTATCTTAGCAGTGATGGGGACAGTAGGGAGATAGACCCTGGCTTCAGACTCTTTAAAACCCACGGTGTGATACACAGCACTGAACCCTATACGACTGTCCCCTGGAGAGGTAGCGAAAAAGCCAATTGGATACATCTCTCATCACATCATTCATATCAAGAGCTCTCATACACACACACATACACACACCTATGGTGATAGGGTCATTGTCAGTCTCCTCTCCATCTCCCATGTCCAACTCTCTGGTGTCCAAACTCTCAACTACGTCCGACATCTTCCTGCTGATGCCGAGGCCGTCTGTGATGTCACTGGGTTCCACAGCAATGTCAGAGGGGTCAGAGGTCGTCAGTTGAAGGCTGCTGGTGGTGGGGTCTTTATCCAGCATGCCTAGCTCTCAGCCGTCAGAACAGGGCACACCTGGATGAGGAGAGGAGGAGAAGAGAGGAGAACTTGAACCGTTGAATAGTCATAACGTTGTCTGCTTTGTAGAGAAGGTGTTTCTGTCCAAGAGTAAGAGACAGCTGTATGTTGCGCTGCATGTATTATCACTTTCTACTGCAGTACAGATCATCCCTGCAGCAGTGTGTGTGTGTGGGTGGGTGGGTGGGTGGGTGGGTGGGTGGGTGTGTGTATGTACGTGCCTGCCTGTGTGTGAACTTGAATTTGAGGGAGAAACACACATACCTGACATCCTTCCCCTCAAATTCAAGACTCCCACACACACACACATCCCAGAATAGAACCAATGGTTGTCCACTAACAGTAGAGGGCCATTGGTTAGAGATGCTGCTACCTCATTGGCTGACGCTGGCCCTGCAGAGAGCTACAGGAAGTCAATGGAAGCTGTCTTCCAAAATAGTAGAGTATAGAACAGTGTGTGTGTATAATGGGTAGGACTGGACCAGTACTATAATTAATGTCTTACTGGAGACTATAATGCCAGTCATTAAAGCTCTGCTTGTACTTTACAGTAAGACTCTCTGCACACAGAGTAGACTACGTATCACTGCCAGGGTCAGAGGAAAATAATCATCTTAACAGGCACTGGGCCTTTCCAAACACACCACATCAAAGACAGAACCCAAGTGTGTGTGTCCTTAGTGCAACGCCAAGCCAGACAGACAGACAGGCGGGGCTCCATGGCAACAAGAGGGATGTGATGTCATTTCTGGTCAGAAGCCTAGAAATTTCTCTGAGGAAAGTCAAGGCCGGCGTGCACACACACTCACACACACACACACACACACACACACACACACACACACTCACACACACACACACACACACACTCACACACACACTCACACACACACACACACACACACACACTCACACACACACACACACACACACACACACACACACACACACACACACACACACACACACACACACACACACACACACACTCACACACACACACACACACACACACACACACACACACACACACACACACACACACACACACACACACACACACACACACACACTCACACACTCACACACACACTCACACACACACACACTCACACACACACACACTCACACACTCACACACACACACACTCACACACACACACACTCACACACACACACACTCACACACACACACACTCACACACACTCACACACACTCACACACACACACACACACATTTGACTGTAAAACTCTGTTGGCTTACGACAGTGTCTGGCTCTTTGTGTGTGGTAGCATGTTGAGTCTTGTTTTGTGTGTGTTACGCTGTCATGATGACGTCTGTGTGTGTCAGTGAGTTCTGTCTGGCCTCAGAAGACCATCAGATAATCTTCTAGACTAGTGTGTTGTATTCGGTGTCCTATTTGTATTTATGAGGGATCCCCGCTACTTCCTGCCAAGGCAGCAGCTACTCTTCCTGGGGTACAAACAAGTTAAGGCACTTACATTACACATAAAACAAAAGACAAAACAGTCCATCATATAACGTTATTACAACACTGCATATCTACAATACAAATACATTTTTTCTTTTGCGAATTACGCATGCTCAGAATGATAGCAGACACTGTGTGTGAAGCTGTGTGTTTGTGATTTATGTCAGTGGGGCATCGCCCACCCTAGTGTCTTGGTTTTTTCGCCCACTATACCGATGACCTAGAAGTCAGCTGTAGCACGGCACAGTGTGTGTGTGTGGGGGTTTGAATTCTCTCTCTCTCTTTCCGTCGCTCACTCTCTGTGACACACACACACACACGGACACAAACACACACACACCGCTTTACGTCTCGCTCGAGGCCTCTGTCATGTCCCAGTGGAATGAAATGGTTCATCTTCAGTCAGTACTGGAATGAATGGGATCAGAGAAAGAGGGGGGTGATAGAGAGAGAGAGAGGGTTTTGAAGAAGAGGGGGAGAGAGAGTGAGAGAGAGAGAGAGAGGTAGGAAGAGAGAGGGATGACAGATGGAGTGTTGCTTTTATCTACTTCCTGTTTCCTGTCCAGGGTTGTCATGATGATGGTTTTTGTCAAATAGGAGAAAACTATAAATACCAGCTACTCTATGTCGCCAAACATTATCCTTCTTTATTTTTCTATTCATTTTTGATAAATTGTTATCTACACATGCACAAAGACACACACGCACACACACGCACACACATACCAGAAAAATAAGTGAGAAGAGATTTGTGGACACAATATGGCATTTACAGTCAATGTGGTGCCAACCTCCGCCTAGCACAGATGACAGAGCGAGAGCAACAGAGTGAGAGAGTGGTCTGTGACACCTCTGTCTCTGCCTACACTAAAGCTGTTTATTATCTAATCATTTAAACGCTAGAGAGAGAGAGAGAGAGAGAGAGAGAGAGAGAGAGAGAGAGAGAGAGAGAGAGAGAGAGAGAGAGAGAGAGAGAGAGGGGTAATTATTATCACCAGAGCTGAGTCCTGCTGGCTGTAATACAAGGCTTCATTGTACACATCTTTCTAACACAATCACACACACACACACACACACACACACACTGTATTCTACTTTCCAGCAGGTGGTTTGAGTTTACATGTTGGCTTGATCTCTCTGAGCTGAAACCACCTGTGTGGGGGTGCGTGTGTGTGGGGACCAAAAGTTGCCACAAGGATAGTGAAACAAGGAAAATTCTCCCACGTGGGGACATTTCCCACATCCCCATGAGGACAATGACTATGTTAATCTTAGGGTTTAGGTTTAGGGTTATAATTAGGGATAGGGTTAGAGTTAGGGATTAGGGGTAAGGGTTAGGTTTAGGGTTAGAATTAGGGTTAGAGTTAGGGATTAGGGGCTAGGGTTAGGGAAAATAGGATTTTGAATGCAAAAATAAATTTGGTTCCCACAAGGATAGAATAACAAGTGTGTGTGTGTGTGTGTGTGTGTGTGTGTGTGTGTGTGTGTGTGTGTGTGTGTGTGTGTGTGTGTGTGTGTGTGTGTGTGTGTGTGTGTGTGTGTGTGTGTGTGTGTGTGTGTGTGTGTGTGTGTACGTGCACGTGTGTGTGGGAATGAGAGTGTGCACCATTTCACAAATGTTGACAATGACTGTTACAGTTATCCTATTTGGATGAATGACTGATCAAACATAATGACTGATCAAACATAATGACTGATCAAACATAATGACTGATCAAACATAATGACTGATCAAACATAATGACTGATCAAACATAATGACTGATCAAATATAATGACTGATCAAACATAATGACTGATCAAACATAATGACTGATCAAACATAATGACTGATCAAACATAATGACTGATCAAACATAATGACTGATCAAACATAATGACTGATCAAACATAATGACTGATCAAACATACTGACTGATCAAACATAATGACTGATCAAACATAATGACTGATCAAACATACTGACTGATCAAACATAATGACTGATAAAAAATAATGACTGATCAAATATAATGACTGATCAAAAATAATGACTGATCAAATATAATGACTGATCAAACATAATGACCGATCAAACATAATGACTGATCAAATATAATGACTGATCAAACATAATGACTGATCAAACATACTGACTGATCAAACATCATGACTGATCAAACATAATGACTGATCAAACATAATGACTGATCAAACATAATGACTGATCAAACATACGGACTGATCAAACATAATGACTGATCAAACATAATGACTGATCAAATATAATGACTGATCAAACATCATGACTGCTCAAACATCATGACTGATCAAACATACTGACTGATCAAACATACTGACTGATCAAACATAATGACTGATCAAACATACGGACTGATCAAACATACTGACTGATCAAACATAATGACTGATCAAACATAATGACTGATCAAATATAATGACTGCTCAAACTAGATAGAATGACAAGACAGAGAGCTAGTCAGTACAGTCAGACTAGACCTCGTCATCCAGCCAGAGGCTTCTAACTGCCCCACCATAGTTAATATGTATTCAGGAACAGGATGTGTAGAGCAGAGAGAGGGAGACAAGAGGTCATGAAACTCAGCTATGATTGTTTTGTTAGGAGAGGAGCCCAGCAGAACTGTGTAATGGCTTATATCACCGACAACAACAAAGAGACTTGGTGTAGTCTTTGAAACGTTGAATCTGTTCTACAAATGTGGCAAGTAACAACGTTACCAATAAAGACGGCACATGTACTGGTGAGGAGAAAATAAGAGGGAGGAAAGGCGAGAAGGAGAGGGAGAGTGAGAGAGCAGTAGGGTGAGGAGAAGGGGATATAAACGAGGCAGTGAGGAAATGGAGAGGGAAGAAAAGGAAAGAGGGAGAGAACAGAGAACAGAACTGTTCAGCTAGCGAGGGACAGTCAGTCAGGCATATCAAAAGCAGCAACAAGCTTTTCACAACATGGTGGGAGAAAGAGAGAGAGATAAGGTACACACACACACACACACACACACACACACACACACACACACACACACACACACACACACACACACACACACACACACACACACACACACACACACACTACTTCTCCATTGGAACAAATATAGAACAGGGTGACAGAGAGAGAGAAAGAAAAACTTCACTGACCTGCTCCTGCTCCTGTCCTCATTTTGATTTGTCCCTCTTCTAGACTACTGGGTAGACTAAACACACACATGTGCACACACTACAAACATACACACACTCTACACACCCTATACACACTCAGTGTACCGTTCCTCTTGTATAACAGAGTGTATGTGAACGAATGTACTGTGGAAACAACTCCTCTTAGAAAATTCCTCAAGAGAGGAGGGGCTACCAAACTCTAAACCAATCAGCTGCATTGAAACAGTCATACCCTCCCCCTGGGTTCTCTCATTGGGGGAATCTGCATGAATCTGAGCTGAGTTGGAGGGCTTTGGGTAAGGGGAGGGATTAGAGGAGAGATCAAAAAATTCTAAGACTGACAGCCTACAGGAAGGAGGTCAGAGACCTGACATTGTGCTACCAGGACAACAACCTCTGCCTCAACATCAGCAAGACAAAGGAGCTGATCGTGGACTACAGGAAACGGAGGGCCGAGCGCAGCCCCATCCACATCGATTGGGCTGTAGTGGAGCAGGTCGAGAGCTTCAAATTCCTTGGTGTCCACATCACTAAGGAATTATCATGGTCCACACACACTAACACAGTCATGGTGAGGGCACAACAACACCTCTTCCCCCTCAGGAGGTTGAAAAGATTCGACATGGGCCCTCAGATCTTCAAAAATCTATACAGCTGCACCATTGAGAACATCTTGACTGGCTGCATCACCACTTGTTTTGATATGGCAACTGCTTGGCATCTGACCGCAAGGCTTGAGAAAATCTTGTAGGAAGAATGGGAAAGAGATGCCAAATTCAGATGTGCAAAGCTAATACAGACATACCCAAGATGACTCAAAACTGTAATCGCCGCCAAAGGTGCTTCTACAAAGTCTTGACTCAGGGGTGTGTGTACTTATGGAAATGAGATATTTCTGTATTTAATTTTCAATAAATGTTCTACAATTTCTAAAAACATGCTTTCACTTTGTCATTATGGGGTATTGTGTGTAGATGGGTGTATCACTTTTCAGGTAAGACCCAGATGCAGACAGTGTCGAAGTAACAAAACTAGTACAGGGGCAGGCAAAACGACAGGTCAAGGGCAGGCAGAGGTCAGTAATCCAGATCATGTGCAAAAGGTCCAGAACGGCAGGCAGTCTCAGGGTCAGAGCAGGCAGGGGTCAATAATTCAGTTTGGTGTGCAAGGTACAGAACGGCAGGCAGGCTCAGGGTCAGGTCAGGCAGAATGGTCAAAACTGGAAAGAACTAGAACAGACAAGAGCAAGGGGGAAAACGTTGGTAGGTTTCGCTAAACAAAACAAACTGGCAACAGACAAACAGAGAACACAGGTATAAATACACTAGGGATAATGGGGAAGATTAGAGACACCTAAAACATGAGACAAAGGGCTATGGGAGATGTGTTTAATTCTGGAAACATGAAAAGTGGGATGTATACAGAGGGAGATGGGCAACAGAAGACGAACAACAGATGGGCTAATGACCTTGGAGATGGGGAAAGGGCCTATAATCTAATCCGGGTGGAGAGTTTTGTTGAAGGCAGTCTTCCACTCATCCCCTTCCCGTATCCGCACCAGGTGGTAGGCTTTCCGTAGGTCCAGCTTGGAGAACACGGAGGCCCCCTGGAGCAGCTCGATGGCCGAGGAGATGAGGGGTAGCAGGTAGCGATTCTTCACCGTGATGTCGTTGAGAGCCGAGTAGTTTCTGCACAGGTGCAGAGTATTGTCCATCTTCTCCACAAAGAAGAACCCTGCGCCGGCGGGGAGGAAGAAGGATGGATGAACCCTGCAGCTAGGGAGTCCTCAATGTAGGTCTACGGACCCGACAGAGAGTACAGTCGTCGCTGGGGCGGAGTGGTGCCTGGGAGAAGGTCAATCCCGCAGTCATATGGTCAGTGCGGCGGAAGCGAAGTGGTCCGGGCCTTACTGAACACCTCCTCCTGGTACTCCGCGGGAATGTCAAAGAGGTCCAGGGAAACATCCGAGCCCCCAGGAAGATGTCCCGAGGCAGGCTGTGCTGACTTCAGGCAATAGGCGTAGCAGATCGAGCTCCAGCCCATGACGGCACCAGCAGAGCAGTCACTGAGGGGATTGTGTCACTGGAGCCAGGAGAATCCCAATACCACAGGAACCTGTATAGCCTTTCAGCTGGAGACAGCCTAGCTCTGCCTAGTTGCATCAGCTCGGGAAGAGGTGAATTGAGAGTCTTCGGAGACTCTTGGGGAACTCGGGTAGCCTCGGGTTCTCTCGGCAACAGAGCCGCCTGGGACTTCCGGAATGCCTCGGAGGCGAGGTGGAATCCTTGGAGGGCGAGTGAAACCGAATCTCCTCTACTTTCTACGTTCCCGTAGTCGCCCATCAATTAGAATGGACAAGGCGATGAGCGAGTTAAGATCCGTCAGTAGTTCCCGGGCTGCAAGCTCGTCCTTTACGTCCTCATGCAGGGACATGACGAACAGCGCTTCCGGGTTCTAGGCACTCTCAGCAGCCAACGTGCGGAAATCCACCGCATAGTCTGCCACACCTGGAGTAACTTCCGGGCAGCCTCTCTCTCGGACAATGGAGCATCGAAAACTTTCTTTACCTCCATCACGAACACCTCCAGACTGAAGCATACGGCCGACTGTTGTCCCATTCTGCCGTAGCACAGGCGAGAGCCCTCCCAGACATCAGTGTGATGAGGTGCGCTATCTTTGAGGGGAAGGAGGAGGGCTGCAGCTCGAGGGTCCAGAACGGCAGGCAGTCTCAGTGTCAGAGCAGGCAAGGACAATAATCCAGTGTGGTGTGGCAAAATACAGAACGGCAGGCAGGCTCAAGGTCAGGGCAGGCAGAATGGTCAAATCTGTGAAAAACTAGAAAACAGGAACTAGAACAGACAGGAGCAAGGGGGAAAACGCTGGTAGGTTTCACAAAACAAAACGAACTGGCAACAAACAAAGAGAGAACACGGGTATAAATACACTGAGGATAATGGGGAAGATTGGAGACACCTGGAGCGGGATGGAGACAAGCACAAAGACAGGTGAAACAGAACAGGGTGTTACAGGGTGAGAAAATACAAATATTTAATCCTTTTTGAATTCAGGCTGTAACACAACAAAATGTGGAATAAGTTAAGGGGTATGAATACTTACTGAAGGAACTGCTTGTCTCCACCTCCTTCCAGGTGTCGCCCATTTCCCCCATTATCCCCTGCGCATTTATTCCTGTGTTTTCTGTTTGTCTTTTGCCAGTTCGCCTTGTCTCGTCAGCGTGTTTTTTCCCGTACTCCTGTTCTCTCTAGTCCCTGTTGTCTTGTTCTTCCGGATTTGGCCTATTCTACCTTTCCTGACCACGAGACTGGCTGCCGTCCTGTACCTATCTGACTCTTAATCCATCCGGCTCCATCCCCCCAGTTCATGGTGGAGTTCGATGCTTTGGTGGTCGGAGTGGGAGCTGTCCTGTCCCAGCGTTCTGCCCTGGACCTAAAGCTGCATCCCTGCGCCTTCTTTTGCCATCGTCTTAACGCCACAGAGAGGAATTATGAACTATCGAGAACTATTGCAGTGAAGACGGCGTTGGAGGAGTGGAGGCACTGGTTAGAGGGGGCGGGAACATCCATTCATTGTGTGGACGGATCACAAGAACCTGGAATATCTCTGCACCACCAATTGTCTCAACTTCAGCCAAGCTCGATGGGCCTTTACTCTCGGTTCAACTTTACCATCTCCTACCGCCCGGGGTCCAAGAATGTTAAGCTGGATGCGCTTTCACGCTGCTATAGCCCCTGCTACACCCTCGGGCTCCGAGACCATCCTTCCTACCTCGTCTCTAGCGGATGGGGGGGGGGGTCCTGGAATGGGCTCATTCCTCAAAGGCTTGCCTGCCACCCTGGCTCCCTTCAGACGCTGGCCTTTGTGCGACAACGCTTTTGGTGGCCCACCATGGTTCCTGACTTCTCCGTGTTCGTCACCACCTGCACTGTCTGTGCTCAGAATAAGACTCCTCAGTATGCTCCGGCTGGCCTTCTTCAACCATTTCCTATCCCTCACTGTCCCTGGTCACATACTGTATATCCCTGGACTTCGTCCCTGGACTCCCTCCATCTGATGGCTCACCCCTATCCTTACGCTAGTGGACAGGTTTTCCAAAGCTTCCAATTTCATTACCCTCCCCAAGCTACCCTCAGCCAAAGATACCCAGATCATGGTGCAACGCGTCTTCCGGAGCCATGGACTTCCGTTGGACATGGTCTCCGACCGTGGTCCTCAGTTCTCGTCCTGGTTCTAGAAGGCATTCTGCACACTCACTGGGTTGTCGGCCAACCTGTCCTCCGGGTTTCTCAACCAGTCTAATGGCCAGTCGGAGCAAGCTAATCAGGACCTGGAGACAACTCGTTGTTGCCTTGTCTCTGCAAACCCCACTACCTGGAGCCAGCAACTCGTGTGGGTGGAATACGCCCGCAACACCCTTCCCTGCTCAGCCACTGATCTCTCGCTTTTCGAGTTTTCGATGGGTTATTATCCCCCCGCTGTTCCCTGAGAAAGAAGAAGAGGTCAGCATTACCTCGGCCCAGGTGTTCACCCGCCGCTGTCGCCGTACCTGGAAGAGAGCCCGGTCTGCTCTTCTCAAGACCACCTCAAGGTATCAACGACAGGCGGACTGCCACCGGACCCTAGCTCCCAGTTATCATCTCGGCCAGAGGGTATGACGGTCCACTTGGGATCTGCCCCTCCAGGTGGAGTCCCGCAAACTTTCCCCCTGTTTAATCGGACCTTTCCCATCTCTAAGATTCATAGCCCCTATGCTGTTTGTCTTCTGCTGCCCGCACCCTCTGTATACATCCTGCTTTTCATGTATCAAGAATTAAACCTCTGTCTCACAGCCCTCTGTCTCCTCCTTCCCATACTCCTGTTCTCTCTAATCCCTGTTTTCTAGTTCTTCTGGTTCTGACCTATTCTGCCTGCCCTGACCCCAAGCCTGCCTGCCACCCTGTACCTATCAGACTCGGACATGGTTTGAACCTATGCCTGTTATCGACCTGCCATTTGCCTGTCTCTTGTTGTTTTAATAAACTACTCTATATATTTTCGTCTCCTGTGTCTGCATCTGGGTCATATCCTGAGTCGTGTTAGTAGCTTTATTCACCTCAGTCAATAAGGGACATACATAACATTCTATCTTGGACAAACGCATGCCATAGTGCAATTTGCTGCTACACACTAGCTCAGCAGCGAGATTAAAAACTCAAGTTTAGATTCCTGTGAAGTCAAATACTAGTTACCTAATAATTTTCTACCTCTGCTTTAGTCAACTCAACTGAGAAGTTGTGCTGTTCAGTGTTCACTGCAGATGCGCTCGCCATAAGCCTAAAGCCAGCCAGCCAACCACAGCCTTCACTCACTCCAAGGCGTCCGCATGGCTCTAAAGCCAGCATGCTGAACTGCCAGAACAAATGCACCGTCTTTTCTCTCCAATCTGTGCCAGATTGGCAGTGCTCTGACCCAATGAGAATTGGGGGGACCAGGGGTGGCCAATGATATTTCCAGGGTGGCTAGTGCCCCCCCCCCCCCTCCATTTACCGCCACTGCGCACACACACACAGACACACACCTATCCTATCCACCCTACTAGTGAATATCTGTGGTTGAATCTGTACATTGGTCCCCTCACTATATACACAGGTTGTATCTCGAGTGCATGTGTTGTGTGTATGTGTATGTGTGTGTGTTGTGTGTATCCATGTGTGTGCATATGTTTGTGTGTGTGTGTGTGTGTGTGTGTGTGTGTGTGTGTGTGTGTGTGTGTGTGTGTGTGTGTGTGTGTGTGTGTGTGTGTGTGTGTGTGTGTGTGTGTGTGTTTTTCTAACGCTTGTCGTTGGGAGATAGAGAGGAGGACCAAGGTGCAGCGTGGTAAGTATTCATATTCTCTTTGAATGAAAATGAATACTCAAACAAAAACAACAAAACACAAGAACGAAACGAAAACAGTCCTGAATGGTGAAATACAAACACAGAACAGAAAAGAAACACCCACGAAACACAGGTGGGAAAAGGCTACCTAAGTATGATTCTCAATCAGAGACAACTAATGACACCTGTCTCTGATTGAGAACCATACCAGGCCAAACTCAAAACACAACATAGAAAAACGAACATAGCCAACCCACCCAACTCACGCCCTGACCATATTAAAACAAAGACATAACAAAAGAACTAAGGTCAGAACGTGACAGTTTTAGTGTCCTTGTTGGGACCAGAAGTCACAAAGATAGCAAAACAAGGACAATTTTGCTATTTTGCAGGTTTTGGAAAAAGGCTATTTTAGGCTAGGTTAGGTTCAGGGTTAGGGTTTCAATTAGGGTTAGGGTTAAAATTAGGAATAAAGGTTTAGGGTTAAGAGTTTGGGTTAGGGAAAATAGGATTGTTTGGTCCCCACAAGGATGTGTGTGTGTGTGTGTGTGTGTGTGTGTGTGTGTGTGTGTGTGTGTGTGTGTGTGTGTGTGTGTGTGTGTGTGTGTGTGTGTGTGTGTGTGTGTGTGTGTGTGTAAACGTATGTGTGCGTTTATGACTGAGACTTTGAACTGGACACTACACCACACCCTGTGAGAATGATGCTTGAGGAAGACTTACATTTTACACTTTCACATTTGAATAATTTCGCAGACGCTCTTATCCAGGGCAACATACAATTAATGCATACAGCTAAAGTAGTAAAGCAGTAAAACCACATATCACGATCATTGCTAGCCTTTGTTGGTTAATGTAGCTACTAGAGAAGTAGAAAAGTGATAGAAAGAGGTGAGACACACACATCCACGCATACACATACACATACACGCACACAGACTGAGTACCTGTTGCAGTGAAAAGTTGATAGGTCACTGACTGTTGCTGTGATCAGACCTCTGGACTTCTGTCATCTGAGGTGGCTTCTCTCTCTCTACTGCTCTTTATGTCGACTTACTCGTTCTCTCTCTTTCTGCGTATGTGTGTGTGTGTGTGTGTGTGTGTGTGTGTGTGTGTGTGTGTGTGTGTGCGGTCATAAATGTCCTGGTGTAGGTAAACAGCACAGAGCAAAGGGCAGAGTAAAACCCCCCCCCTAAAGAACTTCCATCATAGATCATAATTTGGCCATACTGTTGGCCATACACAAACACACGCACACAAACACCCACATGAACACACACACATGCAGGGTTTGCTTTAACCATTAGGTGGCGTGCTAGGTCTAAGCTTGGGCTGCCAGTAAGACCCCCTCCCTCCCTCTCTTGAGTTTTTCTGTTGTGACAGTTGTTTCTGCTCCATTCAATTATGCAAAAAACTAGAGCATGTGTGTAATGTGTGAATGTGCCATATTTAAAAACATTGTTTTTTTCTCTTTAGAGATTTCTCATCAAATCACAGAGCAGGACATGATCGATTGATCTTATGAGGAGGCTCCAGAGAAAGAGAGAGAGAGAGAGAGACATTTGGACTGCGTTTCTGAAACCATAATATTCAATGTCACAGACTCATAGAGGATGTTTTTGTTGTTTACCCATTTCTCTTGGCTGAGTGGTTGGAGGAGCTTTCCAGAGTCACATCACCAAACCCTGACTGTGACTCACCTTCAGTCTCGGTTACTGTGTTTTCATCTGACGCATAAGAGCACATGAAGGGGACAGAGCAAGAGAGGGTCACTTTTTGGAGGATGTTGTTTTAGAAGGTCGTCTTTGCTCGTTCATCAAAAGTATATCTATGTGATTTAGACCAATATATATGCCTATCAATACCAGAAGAAAGGGAATATCAGATCCTATTCATATTTGTTTAATACTTTTGTACAATGTGCTCAAAGGATGTTAGTATTATTTTCTTTATTCAGACATGTATTTTAGCTTGTGATATATTTAATAACATTCAAAGGCTATACTTTATTTCTTACAAGTCAAATCATTTTGTAAATGGAAGACAAGATGGGAAGGTGTGTTGTATTGCTCCAGTGCAAGACTGTTCTAAAATAGAGGAGGACTCGGAGCTTAACTGCTGTTGGTAAAACCTTACGATCCTTTACGCATCACGCGGCGCGCACGCACACACACGCACTCAGAGGAATAGAGGACATGCGGAGACAAGAGGAGCGCGCCAGCCGCCCCAAGGAGAACCTCCAGCCGCGTGAATGACCCGCTGGCAGCATGCGCTCCTGGCCCAACCGAACTGACTGTCTCTCTCCCGTTAACTGCAGCTGGGAAGATAACTACTGGAACTACTACTTTAACGGGAGCTACCGGGGTCCCGTGCCCCCCGAAAACCTATTCCCCATCCCCGTTCTAATGGGAATCACCATCACCTGTACTCTCCTGTTCCTAGCGGGAGTGGCCGGGAATGTAATGACTATACTGGTCGTTTCTAAGTACAGAGACATGAGAACAACCACTAACCTCTACTTATGTAGCATGGCTGTCTCAGACTTGTTGATATTCCTCTGTATGCCCCCTGATGTGTATCGGTTATGGAAGTACAGGCCATGGATATTTGGAGATACATTCTGTAAGCTGTTTCAGTTCGTTAGTGAGTGCTGTACTTATTCAACGATTTTGAATATAACCGCTCTGTCCGTGGAGCGGTACCTGGCCATCTGCTTCCCACTTCGCGCCAAACGCCTGGTCACCAAGCGACGCGTCCGTGCGCTCATCCTCTTTCTCTGGCTCGTGTCGCTGTTGAGCGCGGGACCTGTCTTCGTTCTGGTGGGAGTGGAGCACGAGACTCGCCCAGCGGCGGGAAACTCTGTGACTGCTGGTGGGGCGGAAGGACAGACAGAGATAGACACTAGCGAGTGTAAACCCACGCAGTACGCGGTTGAGTCTGGGCTTCTAGCCGCCATGGCGTTGGTTAGCTCTGTGTTTTTCTTCCTGCCGGTGTTTTGTTTGACTGTGGTGTACAGTTTGATTGGACGAAGGTTGTGGAAGAGACGGAGAGAGAACAATATTGGAGCTAACGTAGCACACAGGGACAAGAGCAACAGACAGACCGTCAAGATGTTAGGTAGGGTTGCTCATATTCAAAACTATTTTAACCACTGCATAATTGAGATATGGATGTTTATAATGTTTTTAAAAGGCACAGAATTGGAGACATTAAAATATATATATATATATATATTGCTTTTGATACGCATTAAATCAATCAAACATTGTATTAAGACAAGGATAATACAGATACTGTAGATACAGGCTGTGTATACGTTTCAACACTCAGCAAAGTAACCTAATAACCATGATAACAGCCAGTCGTGTAAAGCTTTACCAAGGTCATTTAATTAGGCATAACTATAGTTTCCCCATCATACCCCTCTCTCCTATTTCTCTCTCTGAAAAAAATTATATTACTGATGTTTGCATTTAATGTTTTATGGTTGGAATGAATTGTATGTGCCTCCCCTCCTCCCTCAATTTCCCCTTCCCACTCCCCCCTCTCTATTATTATTAGCATAAAAGGAGAAATCCAATATTACAAACATTTATTATCTGTCTCCCCTCTCCCTCTCTCTCTCTCTCCAGCTGTAGTGGTCTTTGCCTTCGTCCTGTGCTGGCTGCCTTTCCACTTGCATCGTTACCTTATGTCCCATTCCTCCGAGGGCTCCTCTCCTCTCTGGTCGCTCTTCACCCAGTACTGCTCCCTTGTTTCCACTGTCCTCTTCTATCTCTCGGCTGCCATCAACCCTGTCCTCTATAACACCATGTCTAGGAAGTACCGGTCAGCTGCTGCCCAACTGTTTGGTCTACAGGAGACTCAACCACCCAGAGGGAGAACAGCAAGCACTGTCAAAGGAGAGAGTTCACCTGCCTGGACAGAGTCCACTGTTAGCCTGTGACTGTAGCCAATTTGGAGGGTGAATGGGCGCTAGATATATACTTCTCTGATTTTGATATGTAGTTGTTGTGATCAACGTCTTCTTGTGTGTTTTTCATCAGTGACCACTGCTTTCCCTGGTTGATCAAACTCAAACAGGCACCATTATGGACCATCAAGGATTCATTGGTCTTTAATCCAAGAGAGCACCGGCTTACGCATAACGTCCATGAACGTTGATTATTGATTGAAATTTGATCAGTCCGCCCTGGCCTTGCATTGAACATATTAATTATATTAGCCTCAAGGACTCTGAACGAGACTGTTGCTTTGATGTCACAACCCGCCCGGCAAAGGCGTTTGAGAAGATGTTTTATAAAATATTTATAAAACAAGGCGTTTCTGTCACCCAAAAAGAAGCACACCATTAGCAACAACAACTATTAAACAGCTTTTGAAATGGACACCTATGTATTCTCTACAAATCACACATGCAACACACACAAGCACACACACAAACCGAAAGAGTTATAACACTTGCCTTAATTAATATGTAAACTGTATTCTGGATGACAAAGAAAAGCACTGTAGACTGTGATGCACTTCTCTGTACCCTGAGAGAGAGGGACTGAATTGCTGTGTGTGTCTTTGTTTATGTTGAGTGACTGGGTGTGTTGGGGTGGTGTGTTTATGGTGAGTGACGGCGTGTGTTGGGTTGTGTGTGTTTATGGTGAGTGACTGTGTGTGTTGGTGTGTGTAGATATAGGTAACAGTGTTTTGCTATGATAGCATGTACAGTAGGCTAATTATACCGCCAGCCTTACTCTGTAAATAGCAGCTTAGTAACAGTTCAATCTGATTGGTATTAGTCTTGGCTTATCCTATAAGTACTTACAAAGCAGCCACTGCCTTGGACTCCAGAATTCTGATATGGCAACCTGGTCTCAGAGCATTTCGTATTATTCTGTAAAGAAATCCGAGACACTCCATTTAGTATAATATGTTACGTTTCATATGGTATGTATTAATTTGTGGATGTCCATCATCCATTTGATATGATATGTTATGAACTAGAATTCGTATTATATGTTACAAATTTTCTAAATGTACAATATGTTACGAATCTGCAACACGTACAATATGTTATGAATTTGCAAAACGTATAATACATAATGAATTGTAGCTAGGGGGCTAACATTAGCTAGGCAAGGGGTTAAGGTCAGGGTTACGTTTAAGAGTTAGGTTAAAGGGTTAGGGGAAGGGTTAGCTAAAATGGGTAAGGTTAGAGGAAGGGTTAAGGTTAGGCTTAAGAGAAGGGTTAGCTAAAAAGTAGTTGCAAAGTAGTTGCATAGTACCTAAAAAGTAGTAAGTAGTTGAAAAGTTGCTAATATGCTAAAGTTGTCCATCATGAGATTTGAACTCGCAACCTTTGGGTTACTAGACATCTGCATTATACACCTACCTATCCACCTACAGTGCATTTGGAAAGTATTCAGACCCCTTGACTTTTTCCACATTTTGTTACATTTCCGCCTTATTCTAAAATGTATTAAATCATTTTTTTCCCATCATCAATCTACACAAACCATACGATCCTTTACGCATCACGCGGCGCGCATGCACACACACGCACTCAGAGGAATAGAGGACATGCGGAGACAAGAGGAGCGCGAAACCCCATAATGACAAATCAAAAGCAGGTTTTTAGACATTTTTGCTAATTTATTACAAATAAAAAACTTAAATATTGCATTTCCATAAGTTTTCAGACCCTTTACTCAGTACTTTGTTGAAACACCTTTGGCAGCGATTACATTCTCAAGTCTTCTTGGGTATGACGCTACAAGCTTGGCACACCTGTATTTGGGGAGTTTCACCCATTTTGTTCTGCAGGTTGGATGGGGAACGTCGCTACACAGCTATTTTCAGGTTTCTCCAGAGATGTTCGATCTGGTTCATGTCCGGGCTCTGGCTGGGCCACTCAAGGACATTCAGAGACTTTTCCCGAAGCCACTCCTGCGTTATCTTGGCTGTGTACTTAGGGTCGTTATCCTGTTGGAAGGTGAACCTTCACCCCAGTCTGAGATCCTGAGTGCTCTGGTGCAGGTTTTCATCAAGGATCTCTATACTTTGCTCCGTTCATCTTTCCCTCGATCCTGACTAGTCTCCCAGTCCCTGCCGCTGAAAAACATTCCCACAGCATGCTGCTACCACCATGCTTCACCGTAGGGATGGTGTCAGGTTTCCTCCAGACGTGAAGCTTGGCATTCAGGCCAAAGAGTTCAATCTTGGTTTCATCAGTTCAGAGAATCTTGTTTCTCAAGGTCTGAGAGTCCTTTAGGTGCCTTTTGGCAAACTCCAAGCAGGCTGTCATGTGCCTTTTACTGAGGAGTGACTTCCGCCTGGTCACTCTACCACAAAGGCCTGATTGGTGGAGTGCTGCATAGATGGTGTTCCTTCTGGAAGTTTCTCCCATCTCGACAGAGGAGCTCTGGAGCTCAGTCAGAGTGACCATCGGGCTCTTGGTCACCTCCCTGACCAAGGCCCTTTTATGAAGAGTCTTAATGGTTCTAAACTTATTCCATTTAAGAATGATTGAGGCCAATGTTTGTGGGAACCTTCAATGCTGCGGAAATATAATTTAATAAATCCATTTTAGAATAAGGCTGTAAAGTTTTTTTTTGGGGGGGGGGAGAAGTCAAGGGAACTGAATATTTTCTGAATGCAATGTATTTCATTTTTGTCTTGAGTAACCATAAAAACTTAACATATCATAATAATTTGAGTGTCCCAGATTTTTATTTACAATGTTACGTCTAGTCTATGAGACCAGGCTGGATATGGACATAAAGACTACAAGTAAGGACTACAGAAACAATTCGCAAATATGAACTACAAACATCGCCTGGAAAAAGACTTAAAATGTGGAAATGCTACTACAGACATGGCGCTTCAGCCCAAAATAATGTAACGCTTAACTATGTATCCATGTTTGTACCGCTATAATAATCTGTACTATGCCTTTACAAACTATAATGGAACAAAACACTGTATGTATTTTAATATTGACCCATATCATCAGGTTGCCAACTTGGTCTGAACTCATTCCGGGAGATAAAAAGGATTCAACATTGTTTCCGTGTCATTTTTTTATTTCAGACATAAGTAGTTTAACTCCGTCATGACTGAGAAGTGCACACACAGGTAGCCTACAAACACACAGATGTCGTCCTCACCTCTCCCCCATCTTCTCTCACCTCCTCTGCTTTCTTCTTGTCTCAGTCCCTTGAAGTTCAGGCAGCCTCAAAGCCACCCATCCTCAAGGGTCGTCACTAGTTCCCACAGCCACAAAGTCATAATTATGGCTACACCCCACCTATTTCTACAATTTCTCTTCTTAAAATCGAGTTTTAAACATAACTGTAACCTTTACCACACTGCTAACCTTATGCCTAACCCTAACTTTAATTTAAGACAATCATCTTCAAGCTATGTTCAAAGGATCCTTCTGTCACATCTGAGGCTTTCTGAGTTGCCTGATAAAAAAGTCCTATAAGACAAGAGTAAGGAATGGAAAGTGAGAAAGACTGATGGTGGTACATAGAATATGAGGAGTGGAGAAATGAATGAATGAGGTAAGGATGAGTCAGAGAGAGAGGAACTTAGAAGTAAGAGAGCACTTGGGAAAAGATTGATTCAGAAATTATAGATATAGAAAGTCAATGAATTACTCTGCATCTCTTGTGAGATGCAGTGTGTGTGTCTCAGAGACAGGAGGGAGAATTGTATTTCTCTGTGATTTAATCCCTCCTGTTATCCAGTGAGATGCTATCGAGGCCGCTGGGGAGTAAATCACAAGCTATTGCTGGACACAGGCGCGTGCACACACACACACTCAAACAAACACACACTGAGAGACGGAGGGGAGCGAGAGAGGGAGAGACAGAGAGAGACAGAACGTGAGAGAGAAGAGAAAGGTAAAGAGAGATAGAAAGACAAAGAGAGTGAGAGAGGATCGATGGCAATGTTCCTGCACAAATCAGTGAGTGTCGAAGAAGAGGCTGCATGTGCTTTTGTGCATCTCCCCTCCCCGCTGGTCTCTTCTCCAGACACACACGGTTCAGCCAGGGTTATAGTGACCATTAAATAGGAGATTCGCCCTAAAACTGAATGTGAAGGTTTCATTTTTTCACAGCGTCGGCTGGATTATAGATGTGATTTATGTCTGGCTGTATCTCAAATTATACCTTATTCCCTACAGTGCCTTCAGAAAGTATTCAGACCCCATGACTTTTCCTAATTTTGTTAGGTTACAGCCTTATCCTAAAATTGATTGAATTGTTATTTTTCCTCTCTTCAATCTACACACAATAACCCCATAATGACAAAACAAATGTTTTTTAGAAATGTTTATTACATTAATTAAAAATAAATAAATGTGAAATATCACATTTACATAACTATTCAGACCCTTTACTAAGTACATTGTTTAAGCACCTTTTGGCAGCGATTACAGCCTCGAGTCTTCTTGGGTATGACACTACAAGCTTGGCACACCTGTATTTGGGGAGATTCTCCCATTCTTCTTTGCAGATCCTCTCAAGCTCTGTCAGGTTGTATGGGAGCGTTGCTGCACAGCTATTTTCAGGTCTCTACAGAGATGTTTGATCGGATTCAAGTCCGGGCTCTGGCTGGGCCACTCAAGGACATTCAGGTTTCCTCCAGATGTGACTCTTGGCATTCAGGCTGAAGAGTTCAATCTTGGTTTCATCAGACCAGAAAATCTTGTTTCTCATGGTCTGAGAGTCTTTAGGTGCCTTTTGGCAAACTTCAAGCGGGCTGTCATGTGCCTTTTACTGAGGAGTGGCTTCCGTCGGGCAGCCAGCTCTAGAAAAAGTGTTGGTGATTCCAAACTTCTTCCATTTAAGGTTGATGGAGGCCACTGTGTTCTTGGGGACATTCAATGTTGCAGAAATGTTATGGTACTCTTCCCCAGATCTGTGCCTCGACACAATCCTGTCTCGGAGCTCTATGGATAATTCTTTCGACCTCATGGCTAGGTTTTTGCTCTGATATGCACTGTCAACTGTGGGACCTGATAGAGACAGGTGTGTGACTTTCCGAATCATGCCCAGTCAGCTGAATTTACCACAGGTGGATTCCAATCAAGTTGTAGAAACATCTCAAGGATGATCAATGGAAACAGGATGCACCTGAGCTCAATTTGGAGACTCATAGCTAAAGGTCTTAATACTTAAGTAAAAAGGTATTTCAGTGACTTAAATGTAAATGTAAATGTCCCCTTAAGTAAAAGGTATTTCAGTTTTTTACATTTAATACATTTCTAAAAACCATTATGGGGTTTTGTGTGTAGATTGCTGAGGATTTTCTATATATTTAATCCATTTTAGAATAAGGCTGTAACGTAACAAAATGTGGAAAAAGTCAAGCGGTCTGAATACTTTCCGAAGGCACGACAGTGACCAGAGCCAAATGACACTATTCCATATGGATTCCTGTCTACTTAACTCTTTATTGGTTACATTTATACTTTGAGCTAAATTGCTCCAGGGGTGCCGTACTGTGGCCGACCCGGTGCGCCAACCTCTCAGAGTATGTCCCTGATGGGGAATGGACACATTTGTGGTTACCTGTGGACAATGGACAATAAAGTTACCTTCTATAATGTTCTTCTCTTATTCAGACAGTGTTGTGACGACGGTGATAAATACCAGTCCCCTGTTGAGTCTGACTGCCTGACTATCTCATCATCACAGACATTTTCCTCCATGCACACACGGCACGCAAGCATGGAGGCACAAGGTCAGTCCCAGTTCTGCTGCCTTGCAAAGGGACTAACTGCAAGAAATGGCACTTGGGAACTAACCAGCAGCCCTGCGGTTGCTAATTCGCTTTTTAATTGCCCGGGATTTTGAACAAGCAAACCTAGTCCGCCTTTCTAACCTTTACATAGACTACCACAAAGCATATCACATAACCAATGTATGTGTAATGCTCCGGGTGTCGTGGGTGTGGAGTCAAACGCAGGAGACAGAGAGTGCAATGCTGTGCGTCTTTAATAGCACCAACGCACCACAGGGTGCTTACAATAGTAACGGCCCCAAACACAGGGAATGAAAATGTACAACGGAAAAATCACGACCAGGCACTAACACGTACCTCTACAACAGAGCCGAAGGTTAAACTGAAATAATCCCGCACAACAACCAGGCAGGCCGGCTGTCTAATAAAGACAAACTAATCATACATAAACAGGTGCTACCAATAAACATACAAGGAGGGAGAGGAAAGACAATCAGTGGCAGCTAATAGGCCGGTGACGACGACCGCCGAGCGCCACCCGCCCGGGAAGGGCAACCACCCTCGGTCGGACTCGTGACAGTATGAATAGGAAATCAAACAATAAACGATGACACACAAAACAAGGATTTCAGTCAAGGTCAGAAAAAATTTAACATTTATTGGGCATAAATATATTATATAACACAGGCTACCGATACAGTTAAGTCTTACATACAGAGGGTAGTATTTGCAAAATCTATACATTAAAATTGATATGGCAGTTTATTTTATATAATGCATATGAAATAGTCTAACATTTACAATACAAAGTAGTAGAAATGTATGATTTTCTTTTTTCTTTCAAATCGCAGCCCACGACAACATTGGAATGTTTGTTTTGATAAGTGTGAGGTACAAATATGTTGTTGGTTTGTTTTTGTTCCAGACTAATAAAAAAATGTTTAATACATACAAGTCTTCATACATTAATCTGGGACTGTTACCCATTCAATATCCAATCTCTCATATTCAAAATCCGTATAAATCTGTATTTTGCGTTTCATTTTTCTATTTTTCTAAATCTGACAAATAAAAGTAACCAATCAGAAGGCACAGATGCTGGGTTGCTGGGCAGAAGTATCTGTTTTGTTCAGGACCCACTAGATCAGCAGGGCCAGAAGGGTCTAAAGATTTGCCTAAATACAAATCTTACAGGGTGTACCCTGCTCACACAGACAAGTAGCTACTGGGCCAAGCCCTGGAAAAACACGAGGCAAAAGCTTGAGAGAATATTAGCCAAAAACCTTTAGGGAACATTGGGTCAGCATTGGTGATATCACAGGCCTACTATTATCCTAACCGTAGCCTATAACATTAGGCATTATTAGGGAGTATGGACAGGAGTATTTCGTGACCATGTGTCCTAACCATCCTGGTCAATTCACATGGTTAAGGAAAACTCCTGTTCCTAGGCATGAGGAATGACTTGGCTGTAAAAAGCTTGGGGCAGATTTAACACAATGTCAGGAATTACTTGGCTGTAAAAGGCTTGGGGAAGAGTTATCACAACATCAGGAATGATTTTGCTGTAAAAGGCTTGGGGCAGATTTAACACATCAGGAATGATTTGACTGTAAAAGGCTTGGAGGAGATTTAACACAACTTCGGGAATGATTTGGCTGTAAAAGGCTTGGGAGAGATTTAACACAACTTCGGGAATGATTTGGCTGTAAAAGGCTTGGAGGAGATTTAACACAACTTCGGGAATGATTTTGCTGTAAAAGGCTTGGGGCAGATTTAACACATCAGGAATGATTTGGCTGTAAAAGGCTTGGAGGAGATTTAACACAACTTCGGGAATGATTTTGCTGTAAAAGGCTTGGGGCAGATTTAACACATCAGGAATGATTTGGCTGTAAAAGGCTTGGGAGAGATTTAACACAACTTCGGGAATGATTTTGCTGTAAAAGGCTTGGAGGAGATTTAACACAACATCGGGAATGATTTGGCTGTAAAATGCTTGGAGGAGATTTAACACAACATTAGGAATGATTTGGCTGTAAAAGGCTTGGAGGAGATTTAACACAGGACATATCAACAGTCTTCTTTCTAACTGAGACAGGTGGACAGGAAAGACGGACACAACATGACAAAGTCACGTCAGATGACAGAGTAACGCTGTATGACACAGCAACACCAAATGACCCAACAGTGCCAGACGACTCAGTTACAACAATGACGTGGTCCAAACTCCAGACGACATAGTAATGCCAATGTAACAGAGTGCCCGGCAGGCAGCTGTGTGTCTGGTATCAAAACAAGAAGCTGTCTGATGAAAAGCATCACGGATCTCGCAGGACAGACACTTACCCTGTGGGCTAAGGGTCTACCGCTTTAAAAGTGCTCCATATAATCTGTTAGTTGTACTTGCCTCATTTTAGCGTCAATACTACATCTCTTATACGTATAATAACTCTGCACTGACTATCAATTCTAAGCAAAAACACTGGACAGAAAATAATCACCAAGGTTCTTTATATGACGACAAGCTGGGAAAAGTATTCCTCATCATCCTCATCCTCATCGGTCTGACTGACATCCCGATTTGATTGTTGTAGTCTTTTTGACCTTTTTTCAGTGTGAAATCAGCGTGTTAAGACTCAATAAAGGGGTAGTATATTTAACAACAGAACATTTAATACATTTTGCTTTCCCCAAAAAATAAACATTAAAAATAGTAAAAATATGAACGAAGCGTGAATCACAGATCAAGTTATGTCTTTCCTTTTTGAGAGGATAATAATGTGACAGGAATAATAATGCTGTGTGGTCACAGAGGGAACATCAAGGAACCCTTGAGAGCGAGGATAACGTTGAAAGGAAAGTGTGTGTGTGTGCGTGACACACACACACGCAAAGTAAAATGGCATGACACAAGCCTCGATTTTGGCAGAAATAATCCAAACAGATATGACATCAAACATGTCCTAACCTATAACATCAGGCAGTATAAACGACAAATTAAGGCAACTATTGTTCTGACTCCCCGAGACACCACACACCTTCCCACTGAGGGGGCACTGTACAGTGTCCCAAGACTGTGTTAGCCCCTGGAACTGAAGCCTAGGGCATTAGCCATGCGGAGCTAACCTGAGTCTTCAAGTCTCGTCATACTTTCTGAATAATGGAAACTCTTACAGAATCCCGGCTCAAACGGTAGAATTAAAGTCAGTCCCGCCACCCTCTGCCGTCCTCTTCAAGCACTGGTTACAGTAACTGTAAAGAGTACCTTCATACCTTATTTAACCTTCAGAGTACCTTCATAAACTCTCCGGGAAAAAAGCTGCTACCTAGAGCATTTAAGGGTTCTTCGACTGTCCCCCATTGGAGGGTTCTACGTGGAACCCAAAAGGGTTCTCCTATGGGGACAGCCGAAGAAACCGTTTGGAACCCTTTTCTCTAAGAGTGTACATTATTTAACCACCAGTGCCCCCTCAGAGTTGTACGGTACGTCGTGCTTCTGCTTAAATCCCAATACAGACGCCAACATAACCTTAATATCAGAAAAGGTAACGTTTCTGAAGAGACTTTTGTGTGTTTTCTCCAGTTGTCTAAAATCTTTACCAATATAACCTGGCTAACGGTTTGCTGCATCTCTTAATGCATACAGAAAACCACACAGGCTGGTCATAACCGTGAAATCATGACATAACAATTCTAAAGCCACCATTATTGGTGTTATGACGTGACGGTCACGTGGTTATGGATAAGAGCCAGTTTCTGTGTGTCAGAGAGGAGATGACAAGGACAGACATTTGGTTACCATGTTAAAACGGCACTGACACCGACATACAGTATAATGAAACAACTACAGGTTTTCCCAACAACTGTAAGAGAATACACGAGATACGTAATTGGCTACTGAGAGTACGAAATGCTGGCCTTAAATCAAACATCTAAAATAACATCCAACAAAAACAAAAAACAGAAAAATGATCATAATAACAATATAACATGCTACGAGAGAAAAAACAAATTAGTACATTTATAACTACACTTACATTTGTCTCTTAATTTTTTATTTTTTAAACAATAAATAACTGACAAGATTGCACTGTAATTGGCTTGTAAAGTACTGTATGCAAATATTCTATTGTATATAAATAAAGGTATAGAACCAATAGAGAAATTGTAGCGTAACTTTCCCATCGACTTTGGCAAAGGTGTTGGAGCAGTTAAAGGCTCTGCGAACTGACGAGTAGGAGCGAAGCACAGCTTAGAGAGAGAGAGAGAGAGAGAGAGAGAGAGAGAGAGAGAGAGAGAGAGAGAGAGAGAGTGGGATGATAACAGTAGGAGTGAACCACAGCTTAGAGAGAGAGAGAGAGAGAGAGAGAGAGAGAGAGAGAGAGAGAGAGAGAGAGAGGAGAGAGAGAGAGAGGAGAGAGAGAGAGAGAGAGAGAGAGAGAGAGAGAGAGAGAGAGAGAGAGAGAGAGAGAGAGGGAGGGATGATAACAGTAGGAGTGAAGCCCAGCTTAGAGAGAGAGAGAGAGAGAGAGAGAGAGAGAGAGAGAGAGAGAGAGAGGGATGATAACAGTAGGAGTGAACCACAGCTTAGAGAGAGGGTGGGATGATAACAGTTGAAGCACAGCTTAGAGAGAGAGAGAGAGAGAGAGGGTGGGATGATAACAGTAGGAGAGAAGCACAGCTTAGAGAGAGAGAGAGAGAGAGAGAGAGAGAGAGAGAGAGAGAGAGAGAGAGAGAGAGAGAGAGTGGGATGATAACAGTAGGAGAGAAGCACATCTTAGAGAGAGAGAGAGAGAGAGAGAGAGAGAGAGAGAGAGAGAGAGAGAGAGAGAGAGAGAGAGAGAGAGAGAGAGAGAGTGGGATGATAACAGTAGGAGTGAAGCACAGCTTAGAGAGAGAGAGAGTGGGATGATAACAGTAGGAGTGAAGCACAGCTTAGAGAGAGAGAGAGAGAGAGAGAGTGGGATGATAACAGTAGGAGTGAAGCACAGTTTAGAGAGAGAGAGAATGGGATGATAACAGTAGGAGTGAAACACAGCTTAGAGAGAGTGGGATGATAACAGCATTAATTAGAGAGACGGAGGGAGAGGGAGGGAGGTTAGGAATGAGGAGGGGAGGGAGACGTACTGAGAATGGCGGAGGGATAGAAAAAGAGAGAGGGGGCAGAGAAAAAGAAGGGTATGAATAGGTATGAGGGTTGAGTGGGGGCAGGGGGCGGATAAAAGGTTACTTCAGTAACCTCTACATTCGACAGCGGGGACTGGCTACTGAACTGACCTCAGATCTGCAGGTGAGCACCTAGAATACATATTATAATTCACTAAACCACTCCCAGTGGAATATACCAGGTTATCCCTAGACCAGGGGTGTCAGGTCCAGTTCTCACAGGTCAAAGTGTCATCATGTTTTTATCAACCTCAAACTAAATTGATCAACTGTTGTTGCTGATTGGCTAGATATGGCCAGGTGTGTGGCCCTCCAGGAGCCTGGTTTTACACCCTTGCCCTAAACTGATCTAAAGTCAGCTTTGCATTTCCCACTCCTAAGGGTTTAGGTTAGCTTCAGGGGAGAGAAAGCTGGTCCTAGATCTGTGGTTAAAAGGCAACATCTACCTGGATCCCTCCTCTTTCTCTCTGTCATTCAGACCTCTACACTTCTTATATTACATCATAGCATCGCCCCCTACAAATATAGATAGGTAGATCTATCTTAGATATATTTGATATAGATTGTATATATTAGGTAACTAAATCCATTCTTTCTTAGATATAACGAAACAGGATAGCAGCATTTTTTAACAATGGCATCGCTTTGGTAGCTGAATAAAGAACACAGAAGAGAAGGCATCTGAGTGAGTGTGTGTGTTTCTGTCTCTATGTGCATGTGTGTGTGTGTGTGTGTGTGTGTTTGTCTCGCTGTGCATCTGCATGTGTTTCTGTGTGTCTGTGTCTATGTGTCTGTGTGCATCTGTGCATCAAGATTGCATGATTTGGCCTATAATAGACAAGGTAACAGATAGTGATGAATACATGGCTAAAGCTTGAGAATTACATTTCAAAATGGCACAACGGAAAAAAACTACAAAAGACTGCAGCGAACAGCGCAAATAGGACACAGACACAGTAAAGTAAGGAATTGAAAGGAAAGAAATATAAAGAAAAGCACAATTTGTCTATTAGGTTTAAAAAGATACAAAATAATGTCATGCGGGTCATTGAGGAGCCTGCTGGGCTCCTGGCTGGCTAATGCTTGGTTATCAGTTTGTTTGTTCTGGCCACGAACAGCTTCCCTCCAAATACATCCATTACATAAGATAGAGAGACCAAACTAACAATGACAAGAGAAACAGAGAGAGCGAGCGAGAGAGAGGGAAAGAGAGAGAGGAGAGAGGGAAAGAGAGAGAGGGGAGAGAGAAAAGGAAAGAGATACATGGACTACAATGTCGCGGTAGAATAACTGAAGTACAGCTCAGGTCTGTTTCGTTTGAAGTCTGTTTCCTCTCTCGGTTTTTTTCTCTTTCTATCCTGCACTTGATTCTCAAGTGTTTGTTTTCTTTCCTTTCTTTAGTAGATGCTAGTTTTCTTTTTCGCTGTCGTTTTGTTTTCTCTTTTCTATCCTGTTGCCGATTCATTCCCTCACTTCATGAAGAAGTATTGTAGCAGACAGGCCATGAGGATGGAGACACCGGCGAACACACACACCACGACCGCCGCAAAGCGCTCATCGCTGGATATTATCCCCGCCCCTTTCACCGTCTCCACGGCGCTGGTCTCCCCCAGGCACTGTTGCTCCTGACGACGCAGGGTGAACGGGGAGGAGGGGCTTAGAGGGCCACAGAGTTCCTGGTTGGTATCCTGGCAACGGCGGCAGGCGCATACACGGAAACGGTAGTCGGTGTTGCCTTGGAGTCCGGTGATTTGGAAGGCACTCTCTTCTCCCTTAAACACCTGGAGAGAGAGAGAGAGAGAGTGAGAGAGTGAGAGAGTGAGAGAGTGAGAGAGAGAGAAAGAAAGAAAGAAAGAAAAAGAGAGAACGTTGATTTAGAAAGTACATTGTGACCTCATCAACAACAACAAATTGATTCAGACCAAACAGGTTAATGCTCAGTGTGTGTGTGTGTGTGTGTGTGTGTGTGTGTGTGTGTGTGTGTGTGTGTGTGTGTGTGTGTGTGTGTGTGTGTGTGTGTGTGTGTGTGTGTGTGTGTGTGTGTTAGTATTGGCTCTTAACAGTCCCCCTGCTACTCTTCTACATTAGTGAAATCCAATGAGTGCATGAAAGAGGCTATAGAAGCTGTTATCTGGTTAACATTATCAACGCTGCCTCTGTACAGAAGGGACTACCTCAAGAACCACTTAGGACACACACACAAGTCTTCTGCCTCCAACTGCTCGCTAGATCAATAAGTTCAAAACTTAACCGGAGATAAGGACCACAAAACTCTTCACTAAACACATCAGATATGTGTGTGTCTGCGTGTGTTTTTTAATGTGCTTTTCAATACTCATTCACCTGAAGAGCTGTTCGACTGCCAAAAGGGCAAGTGTGATTGTGTGTTTGTGTGTTTGTGTGTGTGTGTGTGTATATTGACAACCATATTGAGTTTCCATAAAGTTCCATTGGCAGCAGACACTGTTAAATGTCAGTGGTCTCGGAGCTGTAATAGTCATTAATACACTGCCTTCACTCTGCTGTCACCACATGAAAGGGTACATGGAAGACCAGGGAAACGGGATAGCTGGTCAGTTGCACAACTGAATGCATTCAACCCAAATGTTTCTATACAGCTATCCTCACATGAACTGTGTGTGTGTGTGTGTTACCTGTTTGTACTCTGACTCTCGTCCAACCAGCACCTGCAGGATGTAGTTGACACGGTCACCTCTCATTGGTGGAATGGTCTCCCAGGTGACCTCACACACATTCCCTTCCAGTTGGTGCACTCTGGGAGCTGTAGGCAGACAGGACACATTGTCACAAACAATGTCATAAACACATGGAAACCAGCTGATGACACCTTCATTTGAGGATGACTCATAAACTCAAAAAAAGAAACATCCTCTCACTGTCAACTGCGTTTATTTTCAGCAAACTCAACATGTGTAAATATTTGTATGAACAAAACAAGATTCAACAACTGAGACAGTAACTGAACACCACCCCCGGGCTACTAACTTTAAACGCCGTGTCGTAGCGTTGTGGCGGCTTCCCTGTTCCATCTACTGCTGCCCCCTGGACACTGTGATCACTTGGCTACATAGCTGATGCCTGCTGGACTGTACATTAATCACGGTACTCCATTCTGTTTGATTATGTTTTATCTGTTGGCCCCAGCCACGAACTCACGCTCTGTGTGTAGTTAATCCGACCCTCTCTGCCCAGTCATCGCCATTTTACCTGCTGTTGTTGTGTTAGCTGATTAGCTGTTGTCTCACCTGTTGTTTTAGCTAGCTCTCCCAATCAACACCTGCGATTACTTTATGCCTCGCTGTATGTCTCTCTCAAATATCAATATGCCTTGTATACTGTTGTTCAGGTTAGTTATCATTGTTTTAGTTTACAATGGAGCCCCTAGTTCCACTCCTCACACCCCTGATACCTCCTTTGTCTCACCTCCCACACATGCGGTGACCTCACCCATTATAACCAGCATGTCCAGAGATACAACCTCTCTTATCATCACCCAGTACCTGGGCTTATCTCCGCTGTACCCGCACCCCACCCACCATACCCCTGTCTGCGCATTATGCCCTGAATCTATTCTACCACGCCCAGAAATCTGCTCCTTTTATTCCTTGTCCCCAACGCTCTAGGCAACCAGTTTTGATAGCCTTTAGCCGCACCCTCATCCTACTCCTCCTCTGTTCCTCGGGTGATGTGGAGGTAAACCCAGGCCCCGCGTGTCCCCAGACACCCTAATTTGTGGACTTCTGTGATCGGAAAAACCTTGGTTTCATTCATGTCAACATCAGAAGCCTCCTCCCTAAGTTTGTTTTACTCACTGCTTTAGCATACTCTGCCAACCCTGATGTCCTTGCTGTGTCTGAATCCTGGCTTAGGAAGGCCACCAAAAATTCAGAGATTTCCATACCCAACTATAACACTTTCCGTCAAGATAGAACTGCCAAAGGGGGAGGAGTTGCATTCTACTGCAGAGAGAGCCTGCAGAGTTCTGTCATACTTTCCAGGTCTATGCCCAAACAGTTCGAACATCTAATTTTAAAAATGAATCTCTCCAGAAATAAGTCTCTCACTGTTGCCGCCTGCTACTGACCCCCCTCAGCTCCCAGCTGTGCCCTGGACACCATCTGTGAATTGATCGCCCCCCATCTAGCTTCAGAGTTTGTTCTGTTAGGTGACCTAAACTGGGATATGTTTAACACCCCGGCAGTCCTACAATCTAAGCTAGATGCCCTCAATCTCACACAAATCATCAAGGAACCCACCAGGTACAACCCTAAATCCATAAACATGGGCAGCCTAATAGACATTATCCTGACCAACGTGCCCTCCAAATACACCTCTGCTGTCTTCAATCAGGATCTCAGCGATCACTGCCTCATTGCCTGTATCCGCTACGGGTCCGCGGTCAAACAACCACCCCTCATCACTGTCAAAAGCTCCCTAAAACACTTCTGCGAGCAGGCCTTTCTAATCGACCTGGCCCGGGTATCCTGGAAGGATATTGACCTCATCCCGTCAGTTGAGGATGACTGGTTATTCTTTAAAAGTAACTTCCTCACCATCTTAGACAAGCATGCTCCGTTCAAAAAATGCAGAACTAAGAACAGATATAGCCCTTGGTCCACCCCAGACCTGACTGCCCTCGACCAGCACAAAAACATCCTGTGGCGGACTGCAATAGCATTGAATAGTCCCTGCGATATGCAACTGTTCAGGGAAGTCAGGAACCAATACACACAGTCAGTGTGTTTTTCAAGCACAAATTTGCATCCTGTAGCTCTAACTCCAAAACGTTCTAGGACACTGTAAAGTCCATGGAGAACAAGAGCACCTCCTCCCAGCTGCCCACTGCACTGAGGCTAGGTAACACGGTCACCACCGATAAATCCGTGATAATCGAAAACTTCAACAAGCATTTCTCAACGGCTGGCCATGCCTTCCTCCTGGCTACTCCAACCTCGGCCAACAGCTCCGCCCCTCCCCGCAGCTACTCGCCCACGCCTCCCCAGCTTCTCCTTTACCCAAATCCAGATAGCAGATGTTCTGAAAGAGCTGCAAAACCTGGACCCATACAAATCAGCTGGGCTTGACAATCTGGACCCTCTATCTCTGAAACTGTCCGCCGCCATTGTCGCAACCCCTATTATCAGCCTGTTCAACCTCTCCTTCGTATCCCCAAGGATTGGAAAGGATTGGAAAGCTGCCGCGGTCATCCCCCTCTTCAAAGGGGGAGACACCTTGGACCCAAACTGTTACAGACCTATATCCATCCTGCCATGCCTATCTAAGGTCTTCGAAAGCCAAGTCAACAAACAGATCACTGACCATCTCGAATCCCACCGTACATTCTCCGCTGTGCAATCTGGTTTCCGAGCCAGTCACGGGTGCACCTCAGCCACGCTCAAGGTACTAAACGATATCATAACCGCCATCGATAAAAGACAGTACTGTGCAGCCGTCTTCATCAACCTGGCCAAGGCTTTCGACTCTGTCAATCACCATATTCATATCGGCAGACTCAGTAGCCTCGGTTTTTCTAATGACTGCCTTGCCTGGTTCACCAACTACTTTGCAGACAGAGTTCAGTGTGTCAAATCGGAGGGCATGTTGTCCGGTCCTCTGGCAGTCACTATGGGGGTGCCACAGGGTTCAATTCTCGGGCCGACTCTTTTCTCTGTATATATCAATGATGTTGCTCTTGCTGCGGGCGATTCCCTGATTTGACTCTACGCAGACGACACCATTCTGTATACTTCTGGCCCTTCCTTGGACACTGTGCTATCTAACCTCCAAACGAGCTTCAATGCCATACAACACTCCTTCCGTGGCCTCCAACTGCTCTTAAACGCTAGTAAAACCAAATGCATGCTTTTCAACCGTTCGCTGCCTGCACCCGCACGCCCGACTAGCATCACCACCCTGGATGGTTCCGACCTAGAATATGTGGACATCTATAAGTACCTAGGTGTCTGGCTAGACTGTAAACTCTCCTTCCAGACTCAAATCAAACATATCCAATCTAAAATCAAATCAAGAGTCAGCTTTCTATTCCGCAACAAAGCCTCCTTCACTCACGCCGCCGAACTTACCCTAGTAAAACTGACTATCCTACCGATCCTCGACTTCGACGATGTCATCTACAAAATTGCTTCCAATACTCTACTCAGCAAACTGGATGCAGTTTATCACAGTGTCATCCGTTTTGTTACTAAAGCACCTTATACCACCCACCACTGCGACCTGTATGCTCTAGTTGGCTGGCCCTCGCTACATATTCTTCGCCAGACCCACTGGCTCCAGGTCATCTACAAGTCCATGCTAGGTAAAGCTCCACCTTATCTCAGTTCACTGGTCACGATGGCAACACCCATCCCTGGCACGCGCTCCAGCAGGTGTATCTCACTGATCATCCCTAAAGCCAAAACCTAATTTTGCCGCCTTTCCTTCCAGTTCTCTGAAGTTGGAGACTTTTATCTCCCTCACCAACTTTAAACATCTGCTATCTGAGCAGCTAACTGATCGCCGCAGCCGTTACATAGTCCATCTGTAAATAGCCCACCCAATCTACCTACCTCATCCCCATACTGTTTATATTTTATTTACATTTCTGCTCTTTTGCACACCAGTATCTCTACCTGCACATGTTCATCTGATCATTTATCACGCCAGTGTTAATCTGCTAAATTGTAATTATTCACTCCTATGGCCTATTTATTGCCTACCTCCTCATGCCTTTAGCGCACAATGTATATAGATTATTTTTTTTCTACTGTTATTGACTTGTTTATTGTTCACTCAATGTGTAACTCTGTGTTGTTGTCTGTTCACACTGCTATGCTTTATCTTGGCCAGGTCGCAGTTGCAAATGAGAACTTGTTCTCAACTAGCATACCTGGTTAAATAAAGGTGAAATTAAATAAAATTCCACAGACATGTGACTAACAGAAATGGAATAATGTGTCCCTGAACAAAGGGGTGTCAAAATCAAAAGTAAGAGTCAGTATCTGGTGTGGACACCAGCAGCATTAAGTACTGCAGTGCATCTCCTCCTCATGGACTGCACCAGATTTGCCAGTTCTTGCTGTGAGATGTTACCCCACTCTTCCAACAAAGCACCTGCAAATTCCCAGTCATTTCTGGGGGGAATGGCCCTAGCCCTCACCCTCCGATCCAACAGGTCCCAGACCTGCTCAATGGGATTGAGATCCGGGGTCTTCGCTGGCCATGGCAGAACATTGATATTCCTGTCTTGTAGGAAATCACGCACAGAACGAGCAGTACGGCTGGTGGCATTGTCATGCTGGAGGGTCATGTCAGGATGAGCCTGCAGGAAGGGTACCACATGAGGGAGGAGGATGTCTTCCCTGTAACGCACAGCATTGAGATTGCCTGCAATGACAACAAGCTCAGTCCGATGTTGATGTAACACATCGCCCCAGACCATGACGGACCCTCCACCTCAATCGATCCAGAGTACAGTCCTTAGTGTAATGCTCATTCCCGCGAAGATAAACGTGAATCCAACCATCACCCCTGGTGAGGCAAAACCGCGACTCGTCAGAGAAGAGCACTTTTTGCCTGTCTTGTCTGGTCAGGCGACGGTGGGTTTGTGCCCATAGGCGACATTGTTGCCGGTGATGTCTGGTGAGGACCTGCCTTACAACAGGCCTACAAGCCCTCAGTCCAGCCTCTCTCAGCCTATTGCAGACAGTCTGAGCACTGATGGAGGGATTGTGCATTCCTGGTGTAACTCGGGCAGCTGTTGTTGCCATCCTGTACCTGTCCCGCAGGTGTGATGTTCGGATGTACCAATCCTGTGCAGGTGTTGTTACACGGGGTCTGCCACTGCGAGGATGATCAGCTGTCCATCCTGTCTCCCTGTAGGGCTGTCTTAGGCGTCTCACAGTACGGACATTGCAATTTATTGCCCTGGCCACATCTGCAGTCCTCATGCCTCCTTGCAGCATGCTTAAGGCACGTTCAAGCAGATGAGCAAGAACCCTGGGCATATTTCTTTAGGTGTTTTTCAGAGTCAGTAGAAAGGCCTCTTTAGTGTCCTAAGTTTTCATAACCGTGACCTTAATTGCCTACCGTCTGTAAACTGTTAGTGTCTTAACGATCGTTCCACGGGTGCATGTTCATTAATTGTTTATGGTTCATTGAACAAGCATGGGAAACAATGTTAGAACCCTTTACAATGAAGATCTGTGAAGTTATTTGGATTTTTACGAATTATCTTAGAAAGACAGGGTCCTGAAAAAGGGATGTTTCTTTTTTTGCTGAATTTAGTAGTGGTTGCAACGGAATAAATGGAATGGTATCAAACCCATCACACATGGTTTCCATGTGGTTGATATATCAGTCCACTCACTCCATTCCAGCCATTATTATGAGCCTTCCTCCCCTCAGCAGCCTCCTGTGACGGAAACACACGCACCGTCAGACAGACACGCACCCTTACCTTTGAGTGCGGAGGGTACAGTCTTGGTGGTAGAGAAGGTATGTGTGTCTGAGAACGGTCCCTCCCCTGCGTCACTACATGCCTGGATCCTGAACCGGTAACTGGTGGACTCGGTCAGGCGCTGCACCTTGTAAGTATGACTGGGACCTCTGTAGATACACACAAACCTGGACAGAAAGACAAGATTGAGAGGTTAGTAGAGAGAGATAGGAAGAGAAAGAAAGAGAGAGAGAGAGAAAGGGAGTGATAGAGAGAGAGGAAGAGAAAGAAAGAGAGAGAGAGAAAGGGAGTGATAGAGAGAGAGGAAGAGAAAGAAAGAGAGAGAGAAAGGGAGCGATAGAGAGAGAGGAAGAGAAAGAGAGAGAGAGAGAAAGGGAGTGATAGAGAGAGAGGAAGAGAAAGAAAGAGAGAGAGAGAAAGGGAGTGATAGAGAGAGAGGAAGAGAAAGAAAGAGAGAGAGAAAGGGAGCGATAGAGAGAGAGGAAGAGAAAGAAAGAGAGAGAGAAAGGGAGTGATAGAGAGAGAGGAAGAGAAAGAAAGAGAGAGAGAAAGGGAGCGATAGAGAGAGAGGAAGAGAAAGAAAGAGAGAGAGAAAGGGAGTGATAGAGAGAGAGGAAGAGAAAGAAAGAGAGAGAGAAAGGGAGTGATAGAGAGAGAGGAAGAGAAAGAAAGAGAGAGAAAGGGAGTGATAGAGAGAGAGGAAGAGAGTCCAATAAAATGATGAAAGCAGGCTCTCATAAAGAGAGAAGGCAGTGGAAAGAGGTAGATGGGTAAGGAGGGAGGAAGGGAGGGAGGGGGAGGGAGGGGGGGGAGGGAGGGAGGGCGATAGAGAGCTTCAGATAAGTGTCTGATAGTGACAGAGACATAACTTCACGTGAAGCCTTTATTGTAGGGAAGAGATGCGCATGCACGCACACGTCTTTCACTCATCATGCACACACACGCACGCACGCACGCACGCACGCACGCACACACACACACACACACACACACACACACACACACACACACACACACACGTCTTTTAGGGTATATCATCTGTTGTTATGTTCTCTTTATTGCATATGTGCAGTAGGACCAGTTAATCCGGTAAACAGGACAAGTCTGCCCAACGAAATTCTGTTTTTACTCTCAGGACATTTCCATAATCATCAGTGCTGGCAGACTGTGTGTGTGTGTGTGTGTGTGTGTGTGTGTGTGTGTGTGTGTGTGTGTGTGTGTGTGTGTGTGTGTGTGTGTGTGTGTGTGTGTGTGTGTGTGTGTGTGTGTGTGTGTGTGTGTGAATGATGAGTTATGACCCAGGGTAGTTTTGGCAAGGCAGTTTGGCACAACCAGGGCCAAACAATTAACACACCACTTAGCCTGAAATAAACATCACACACTCTGAGCATTACATAGCAGGTACACAACACGCACTCTGAGAAGATATTACATAGCAGGTACACAACACACACACTCTGAGAACATTACCTAGCAGGTACACAACACACACTCTGAGAACATTACATAGCCGGTACACAACACACACTCTGAGAACATTACATAGCCGGTACACAACACACACTCTGAGAACATTACATAGCCGGTACACAACACACACTCTGAGAACATTACATAGCCGGTACACAACACACACTCTGAGAACATTACATAGCAGGTACACAACACACACTCTGAGAACATTACATAGCCGGTACACAACACACACTCTGAGAACATTACATAGCCGGTACACAACACACACTCTGAGAACATTACATAGCAGGTACACAACACACACTCTGAGAACATTACATAGCCGGTACACAACACACACTCTGAGAACATTACATAGCCGGTACACAACACACACTCTGAGAACATTACATAGCCGGTACACAACACACACTCTGAGAACATTACATAGCCGGTATACCCCCATCAAAAGCCTAACAAAACACCATGATGGGCTACAAAAGACAGAACAACTCTCTCTGTGTATGTAGGAGGAAGGGTGGCTACGCGCTCCGAGCTTCAAATGGACACAAATAAAGGCAGCGAGACAGGCCTGGAAACATGACGATAAGAAGAGAGGGGGGGAGGCAGAGGTGGGGGTGTTGTTCTTTCACTGCATCTTTATTTATTTCATTTTTATTTCACCTTTCTTTAACCAGGTAGGCCAGTTGAGAACAAGTTCTCATTTACAACTGCCACCTGGCCAAGATAAAGCATAGCAATTCGACACAAACAACAACAACACAGAGTTACACAAGGAATAAACAAACATACACTCAATAATACAGTAGAAAGAGTCTATATGCGTTGTGTGCAAATAAGGTAAGATAAGGGAGGTAAATAGGCCATGGTGGCGAAGTAAATACAATATAGCAATTAAACACTGGAGTGAAAGATGTGCGGAAGATGAATGTGCAAGTAGAGATACTGGGGTGCAAAGGAGCAAGATAAAGAAATAAATACAGTATGGGGATGAGGTAGTTGGATGGGCTATTTGCAGATGGGCTATGTACAGGTGCAGTAATCTGTGAGCTGCTCTGACAGCTGGTGCTTAAAGTTAGTGAGGGAGATATGAGTCTCCAGCTTCAGTGATTTTTGCAATTTGTTCCAGTCATTGGCAGCAGAGAACTGCAAGGAAAGGCAGCCAAAGGAGAAAGAGGCTTTGGGGGTGATCAGTGAGATATACCTGCTGGAGCGCGTGCTACGAGTGGGTACTGCTATGGTGACCAGTGAGCTGAGATAAAGCAGGGCTTTACCTAGCAGACTTGTAGGTGACCTGTAGCCAGTGGGTTTGGTGACGAGTATGAAGCGAGGGCCAGCCAACAAGAGCGTACAGGTTGCAGTGGTTGTCACGAATATTACCGAAGTTCGGGTGGCGCTCGGCGGTCGTCGTCGCCGGTCTACTAGCTGCCACCGATCCTTTGTTCCGTGTTCGTTTGGTTTTGTCTAATTGTTTGCACCTGTTCATTGTTTGGTTGTTAGGGTGGTGTTATTTCAGTTCGTTTTGCCCGCTTCTGTTTGTGCGGGCTTGTTCTTCTGTATTTTGTGAGAGGTGTTAGTGTTTTGTTGGGTTTTCTCGCTGTCCTGATATTTTACCTAAGGGTACTAATTGTTTTAATAGTTACGCCTGTGTTGGGTAATACTATTTTGTTCTTTTGATTTTGGACATTAAAGCGTGTTTTTTCCCGCATCCTTTGCTCTCTGCACCTGACTCCACACCCATCCTTTGCTCTCTGCACCTGACTCCACACCCATTCACTCATTGAGCGTTACAGTGGTGGGTAGTATATGGGGCTTTGGTGACAAAACGGTTGGCACTGTGATAGACTGCATCCAATTGTTGAATAGAGTGTTGGAGGCTAATTTGTAAATCACATCGCCGAAGTGGAGCATCGGTAGGATGGTCAGTTTTAGGACGGTATGTTTGGCAGCATGAGTGAAGGATGCTTTGTTGCAAAATAGGAAGCCGATTCTAGATTTGATTTTGGATTGGAGATGCTTAATATGAGTCTGGAAGGAGAGTTTACAGTCTAACCAGACACCTAGGTATTTGTAGTTGTTCACATATTCTAAGTCAGAACCGTCCAGAGTAGTGATGCTGGACGGGCGGGTGGATGCGGGCAGCGATCGGTTGAAGAACATGCATTTAGTTTTACTTGCATTTAAGAGCAGTTGGAGGCCATGGAAGGAGAGTTGTATGGCATTGAAGCTCGTCTGGAGGTTAGTTAACAGTGTCCGAAGAAGGGCCAGAAGTATACAGAATGGTGTCGTCTGCGTAGAGGTGGATCAGAGAATCACCAGCAGCAAGAGTGACATCATTCATGTATACAGAAAAGAGTCGGCCCGAGAATTGAACCCTGTGGCACCCCCATAGAGACTGCCAGAGGTCCAGACAACAGGCCCTCCGATTTGACACACTGAACTCAGAGAAGTATCAGAGAAGTAGTTGGTAAACCAGGCACGGCAGTCATTAGAGAAACCAAGGCTGTTGAGTCTGCCAATAAAAATGTGTTGCTTGACAGAGTCAAAAGCCTTAGCCAGGTTGATGAATACAGCTACACAGTATTGTCTCTTATCGATGGCGGTTATGATATCGTTTAGGACCTTGAGCGTGGCTGAGGTGCACCCATAACTTGGCTTTCGAAGACCTTAGAAAGGCAGGGTAGGATAGATACAGGTCTGTAGCAGTTTGGGTCTAGAGTGTCTCCCCCTTTGAAGATGGGGATGACCGTGGCAGCTTTCCAATCTTTGGGGATCTTAGACGATACGAAAGAGAGGTTGAACAGGCTAGTAATAGAGCTTGCAACAATTTCAGCGGATAACTTTAGAAAGAGTGTCACGCCCTGACCGTAGAGATCTTTTTATTCTCTATGTTTGGTTGGTCAAGGTGTGACTCAGGTGGGGAAACTCTGTTCTTTATTTCTATGTTTTATCCAGGTATGGTTATCAATCAGGGACAGCTGTCTATCGTTGTCTCTGATTGGGATTCATACTTAAGCAGCCTGTTTTGCCCTTAGTTTTGTGGGATGTTGTTTTTGTACAGCTCTTGTAGCCTACCGAACGTTACGTTTGTTCTCCTTTTGTTGTTTTTAGGTGTTCATTTTTAATAAAGATAAAATGTACACCTACCACGCTGCACTTTGGTCCGATCATTTCGACGAGCGTAACAAAGAGAGAATCCAGATTGTCTAGCCCGGCTGATTTGTAGGGGTCCAGATTTTGCAACTCTTTCAGAACATCAGCTATCTGGATTTGGGTGAAGGAGAAATGGGGGAGGTTTGGGCAAGTTGTTGTGGAGGGTGCAGGGATGCTGTGGAGGGTGCAGGGCTGTTGACCGGGGTAGGGGTAGCCAGGTGGAAAGCATGGCTTATTGAAATTCTCAATTATAGTGAATTTATCGGTGGTGACAGTGTTTCCTAGCCTCAGTGCAGTGGGCAGCTGGGAGGAGGTTCTCTTATTCTTCATGGATTATTTACAGTGTCCCAGAACTTTTTGAGTTTGTGCTACAGGATACAAATTTCTGTTTGAAAAAGCTAGCCTTAGCTTTCCTAATTGCCTGTGTATATTAGTTCCTAACTTCCCTGAAAAGTTGCATATCACGGGGGCTATCCGATGCCAATGCAGAACCCACAGGATGTTTTTGTGCTGGTCAAGGGCAGTCACGTCTGGAGTGAACCAAGGGCTATATCTCTATCTCTCTACATTTTTTGAACGGGGCATGCTTATTTAAGACGGTGAGGAAGGCACTTTTAAAGAATAACCAGGCATCCTCTACTGAAGGGGTGAGGTCAATATCCTTCCAGGATACCTGGGCCAGGTCGATTAGAAAGGCCTGCTCGCTGAAGTGTTTAAGTGAGCGTTTGACAGTGATGAGTGGAGGTCGTTTGACCGCAGACCCATTACGGATGCAGGCAATGAGGCGGTGGTCGCTGCGATCTTGGTTGAAAGCAGCAGAGGTATATTTGGAGGGCAAGTTGGTTAGGATGATATCTATAAGGATGCCCGTGTTTACGGATTTGGGGTTGTACTTGGTAGGTTCATTGATAACTTGTGTGAGATTGAGGGCATCAAGCTTAGATTGTAGGGTGGCCGGGGTGTTAAGCATGTCCCAGTTTAGGTCACCTAGCAGCACGAGCTCTGAAGATAGATGGGGGGCAATCAATTAACATATGGTGTCCAGGGCACAGCTGGGGGCTGAGGGAGGTCTATAACAAGCGGCAATAGTGAGAGACTTATTTCTGGAAAGGTGGATTTTTAAAAGTTGAAGCTTGAATTGTTTGGGAACAGACCTGGATAGTATGACATAACTCTGCAGGCTATCTCTGCAGTAGATTGCAACTACGCCCCCTTTGGCAGTTCTATCTTGTCGGAAAATGTTATAGATAGGGATGGAAATGTCAGGGTTTTTGGTGGTCTTCTTAAGCCAGGATTCAGACACGGCTAGGACATCTTACAGAGAGAGAGGGGACGGGACAGACAGACAGGTGTCGGGAAACCACATGAGTTTGATAGGGTCATTGTAGAAATGAAAACAATATTTGCTGTTTGGTCATTTGATATGTCTTTGTTCACTGCCAATAATTCTCTCTCTCTCTCTCGTTACCATAGCAATCTGTCAATTACAGAGATTCCAGGTAATTCAGCCCTAATACTGTCTGTTTAGGAGCGGCAGGGGAGAATAGGGACTGGGAAAATGTGAGGAGGGTAGAGGAGAGGGGGTCTCCAATACTGCTAGTTACTGCCAGTTAAATCCATATAGCTCTGATGATCCCCTTTCTACCCTGCAGAGACACATGCAGAGAGAGAGAGATAGAGAGAGGGATAGGGGGATAGAGAGGAGGGAGAGAGATAGATAGAGGGGGGATAGAGAGGAGGGAGAGGGGGAGGGGGAGAGCGATAGAGTGGGGGATAGAGAGGAGGTAGAAGGGGAGAGATAGAGAGGGGGATAGAGAGGAGGTGGAAGGGGAGAGAGATGGAGAGGAGGTAGAAGGGGAGAGAGATAGAGAGGAGGTAGAGAGGGAGAGGGGGGGTAGAGAGGGGGTAGAGGGGGAGAGAGGTAGAGAGGTAGAGGGGGAGAGAGATAGAGGGGGAGAGAGGAGGTAGAAGGGGAGATAGATAGAGAGGAGGTGGAAGGGGAGAGAGATCAAGGGGAGAGAGATAGAGAGGAAGTAGAGGGGGAGAGAGATAGAGAGGAGGTAGAGGGGGAGAGAGATAGAGAGGAGGTAGAAGGGGAGAGGTAGAGAGGAGGTAGAGGGGGCGAGACTGGGGGGTAGAGAGGAGGTAGAGGGGGAGAGAGGTAGAGGGGGAGAGAGATAGAGAGGAGGTAGAAGGGGAGAGAGGTAGAGAGGAGGTAGAGGGGGCGAGACTGGGGGGGAGAGAGGAGGTAGAGGGGGAGAGAGGTAGAGGGGGAGAGAGATAGAGAGGAGGTAGAAGGGGAGAGAGATAGAGAGGAGGTAGAGGGGGAGAGAGATAGAGAGGAGGTAGAGGGGGAGAGAGATAGAGAGGAGGTAGAAGGGAGAGAGAGAGAGGAGGTAGAAGGGGAGAGAGATAGAGAGGAGGTAGAAAGGGAGATAGATAGAGAGAAGGTAGAAGGGGAGAGAGAGATAGAGAGGAGGTAGAAGGGGGAGAGAGAGAGAGGAGGTAGAAGGGGAGAGAGATAGAGAGGAGGTAGAAGGGGAGAGAGATAGAGAGGAGGTAGAAGGGGAGAGAGATAGAGAGGAGGTAGAAGGGGAGAGAGATAGAGAGGAGGTAGAAGGGGAGAGAGATAGAGAGGAGGTAGAAGGGGGGATAGATAGAGAGAAGGTAGAAGGGGAGAGAGATAGAGAGGAGGTAGAAGGGGAGAGAGATAGAGAGGAGGTAGAAGGGGAGATAGATAGAGAGAAGGTAGAAGGGGAGAGAAAGACTGCTAAATGCAGCTAAACTCCTCATAATGACATGTTCTTAACAGAAGCAATGAGTCAATATTCATCAGTCTGAGATGTGTCAGGAACCACACTGATCCATTAAATGCATTACAGACTTGTTTAAGGGCACTTGCTAGGCCCCAAAGGGCCCTGGTCAGAAGTAGTGCACCATACAGGGAATAGGGTGCCATTTGAGATGCAGTTCTAGCCTGCATTTATTTTCCTACTCCGACTTGGTGAATACAAGGAAACGTCACGTTCGAGTGATGCGCGCACGCTCGCGGCAAAAACCCCTGTAGCCGATAGCTATACACGGACGCCAGGACCTTGACAAACCTAGCTGAGTGAGTGATGACAATGACAGCACACCAGTCTGATGGCTATAGCTGTGTTCAACAAGATCTCTTTGGGAGGTTTTCCCTTGGCTCGCTGGCCTGCTCGGTAATCAATCCTCCGAACATAGACGATAGCCGTCTGATTATGTGCTTGCTAACGTGCACGAGCTGCGCCTGAAGTCGGACGTGGTCGTATTTACTTCCGTGTAAACAAACCAATGTTTTGATTGAGGACTGCACATGAGACTTTGGATAACGCGCCCAGGAAATGGGTCTACAGGTGCAGGCTATATGGTGCATAGATCAATAGGGGGAGGAGGTTTTCCTGACCACAAGACAAGGTCAGCTTGTAACTAGAACCCTGAGTTTTTCCTGACCACAAGACAAGGTCAGCTTGTAACTAGAACCCTGAGTTTTTCCTGACCACAAGACAAGGTCAGCTTGTAACTAGAACCCTGAGTTTTTCCTGACCACAAGACAAGGTCAGCTTGTAACTAGAACCCTGAGTTTTTCCTGACCACAAGACAAGGTCAGCTTGTAACTAGAACCCTGAGTTTTTCCTGACCAGAAGACAAGGTCAGCTTGTAATTAGAACCCTGAGTTTTTCCTGGGCACAAGACAAGGTCAGCTTGTAACTAGAACCCTGAGTTTTTCCTGA